>NW_009636258.1:0-5655 GCF_000690535.1 Cariama cristata
GGACCAGGAGGGGATCCAGCTGCACCTAGCCCCATCTCTGAAAAGGAGTTTAGAAAGCAGTGGGGGGGTCCTCTCTGGAGAGTCTCCCCAACAGTTTTGGCTTACCATGCAGTAAATAATTGTGTGCCTTGCCACCGAATCTTGTTAAGCCACTTTCACATTTACTATGAAACTGTTAAATCTCTGTTTTATACCAACAAACATATTGCTACATCTCTCCTACAAGTGAAGTGCACTACTCCATCTGCAACACAACATAAAGGTGAAGTATTTATGGCTCGGTGGCCCCACCACACCTCAGGCCATCGGGAAGCGATGTAACATATAGATGGGTATGCATGCAAGAGGTGCACCTATCCGTGGCCACTATCGCACAGCTTATCCATGAACGTGAAACATGCGCTGCAATCAAGTAAGCCAAGCAGTTAAAGCATCTGTGGGGTGGAGGACGGTGGTTGAAATATAAATAAGGGGAGGCCTGGCAGGTTAACTACATCACTCTCCCACAAACCCGTCAAGGCAAGAGTCCTGTGCTCACAATTACGGAAGCGATGACTGGATGGCTGGAAACATATCCCGTGTCCCATGCCACCACCCAGAAGGCTACACTGGGCCTCGAGAAGCAAGTTTTATGGCAACCCAGAAAGAATCCTGAGTCAGACAACAGGATTAATTTCTGAAACAATCTCACAGGCACCTGGGCCAAAGAACATCGCATTGAGCGAGTGTATCATGTACCCATCGTGCACCAACCTCAAGAAAAAACCAAGCGATACAATGGACTGTTAAATGGACTGTTAAAAATTATGCTGAGAGCAATGGGTGCTGGGACCTTCAAATACCGGGATATGCATTTAGCAAAGGTCACCAAGTTAGTTAACACCAGAGGATATGCCAGTCGGGCTGGCCCTGCCCCATCAGAACTTTGATGTCCTGTCAAAAGGGACCAAGTCCCTGCAATGCACATAAAAAAAAATAGGCTGGAGAAAACAGTCTCGGTTACTCCTGCTTCAGGCACATGCAAACCCATTTGAAGGGTTACTTTTGCTCAAAGATCCGGGTGTACCTGATGGGTGAGGTAGAAGTATCATAGAATTATAGACTGGTTTGGTTGCAGGGGACCTTGAAGATCATCAAGTTCCAACCCGCTCCGCCAGGGACAGGGACACCTTCCACTAGACCAGGTTGCTCAAAGCCCCGTCCAACCTGTCCTTGAACACTTCCAGGGATGGGGCAGCCACAGCAAACCGGCTGAGGGCATGCTCAATCCTACTGTCCATGTCACCGACAAAGATGTTAAACAGCGCCGGTCCCAACACTGACCTGTGAGGAATGC
Source organism: Cariama cristata (assembly GCF_000690535.1). Taxonomy (NCBI): domain Eukaryota; kingdom Metazoa; phylum Chordata; class Aves; order Cariamiformes; family Cariamidae; genus Cariama; species Cariama cristata. The sequence continues at coordinate 1,337 of NW_009636258.1, forward strand.
CACTTGTCACCAATCTCCGCTTGGACATTGAGCTGTTGACTGCAAGTTTTTGATTCCGATTATCCAGCCAATTCCTTATTCGCCAAGTGGTCCATCCCTCAAACCCACGTCTCTCCAATATAGAGACAAGGATGTCATGTGGGACAGTGTCAAATGCTTTGCAGAAATCCAGGTAGATGATGTCTTTTGCTCTTCCCCATCCACCAATACTGTAACCCTTGTCATAGAAGGCCACCAAATTTGTCAGGCACAATTTGCCCTGAGTGAAGCCATGTTGGCTGTCACCAGTCATCTCCTTATTTTTCCATGTGCATTAGCATATTTCCCAGGAGGATCTGCTCCAATGTCTTGTCAGACAGAGAGATGAGACTGACTGGCCTTAGTTCCCCAGGTCGTCCTTTTTTTCCTTTTTCAAAAATGGTGAAACGAAGAAAGTTCACTCAACAGCAAATTAATTACTGTCAAGCAGGTATTCTTTATCAGCAGCGCTGGGGTCACACTGGGGATTCTCCACCATAAGTGCTCCCCACGACTGGTCGTTCTGGTGTCATTTATATTTACAAGAGTGTCGCATATTAATTTCATAGACAAAGAAATCATTAACATAAGGCACGCCTTTTCTTAGAATTAATTAAATATACACGAGCTAATTATTCGGCAGTTGTGGTGTCATCCAGTGTCCTTTTGTGGGTATTACAGTATCTCTGGTGGTCATTTACTTCCTCCGGTGGTCTTTTCATAGTCTTCATCACTTGTCCTTTTGCTGAACTCTTCCAGTTGGCAGTTTCTTGGGCATGCGTAGAAAACAGAGGCTTACATGGATACTTTGTTATCAGAACCTCACAGTGAATCAGTCTGGTTTGTCTTTCTCTTGACGTTTGTTAGTTCTTAGCTAGTTTTCTAATCCAACATTTTGTCCTTCACAACTTGTTTTCACATTCTTTCTCTATCTACAAGGTCTTTTGGTACCTATTTCACTAATTATTCAGAAATCACCAAGTGCATGCTTTTGCAACTCCTTTTCAATGGGATTCTGTTTCCCCTTGTCCAGTCAGTGGGAATTTCCCCAGACTGCCACGACGTCTCAAACACAACAGATAGTGGCTTAGCCACTTCATTCACCAGTTCCCTCAGGACCCGTGGATGCATCTCATCAGGTTCCACGGACTTGTACACCTTCAGGTTCCTTGGATGGTCTCGAACGTGGTTACGGTAACCCCAGAGGCAAACTACAAAACCAAGTTGTACTAAGATAAATTGGACGAGCACTCTAAACTTTCAGCAGCACAAAGTTTTGTAATCTTTGTTGTGATATCATACAGTGCAATTGGAGATGCCTTCTCCTCGCCTATCAGTCCTCGGCGGTGGGGGGGATTAGTCAAAGCCTTTAGGAGCCCTGCTCCCTTCGTTCTCTAAATACACCTCAGTTAAAAGGGCCAAGTCTTTATTAGAATTTAGGCCCATGCTTCTGCTATACGTATCACAGACTTGGGACCATGGCCACTCCAGAGTTGTTTGACCAAAGGTTAGGAGGAAAAGCATCGGCAGGGTTTGGACTCGCAACATGACCACAGCATTTCCATCTGCCATCCTGCAGAGTGCTGTAAGAGAAAACAGAAACTTGTTTTGGTGGGAAGAGTCCAAACAGGTCATCCCATTCAAAAGAAGGAAGAAAATCCCATTGTGCCCTACTTCTATGTTTTGTGCCACTGCTATTGGTAGTTTCCATGGCAAGTACGCCGTAAGGTTTAATTGAGGTCAAGTCCTGTTAGGTAGGCATACCGTTTTCTGATGGTTTCTGTGCAAATCCTTCTGGGGGAGCAGTCCCCCTTAGGATTGCTTCCAGGAAATTAAATGGTCCTCTAATTTGCACACATTGTCCTTGAAGTATTTTTTTCTAACCTTTAACTCCTTGGACTAAAGATAAAAGTCCCTTTTCCCATTCCGAGTATCTTTGGTCTGTTTCTTTAAATACAGTTGACCTAAACAATAAACATCTTTTTTGGTCCATCATGGCCAGTTTGAAACAGGTTACAGTAAATAGCGTTTGGCAAAATCTCATTCAGCTACAATAAGGTCGCAGGGGTGAACCAATTCTATGGAGTGCTATATTTTTAATTCTTCAGTTAGAGTTCTGACCGCCTCTTTATGTTCTAATTTCCACTCCCAGGGCTTGCCTTTCATGAGAGTGATGGGAAATGATATAAAATCAAGGTCCATGCTTCCTCCAGTAGAGGAGGAAGTTCCCATTAATTATTGTAAATCCATTGATTGGGGCATTTGCAATTCTGATTTTTCTTAAGGTATCTGGAGGAATCACTGCACTCCCTGCTATCCACCAAATACATAAAAATTTTACTTCTTTACTTGGTCTTTGACATTTTCCTGGTGGAATCTCAATTTCTGCTTTATTTACCACTTACCATTCCACTGCTGCTTCCCTCATCTTCTCAGGAGAAGTTGTTCAGTCAGAATATAATCTATATATTGGTACAGTTTCACGTCTTGGCTGAATGAGACTGTATGTAAAAGGCCAACAAATGTGGCATGAGCAGTTGTGTGTCACTGTTTATACCCCTGTGGCAGTCTGTTAGAGGTAGGCTGTATTTCCCCCCAAAGTAAAAGCACATTTCTCTTTATCTTCCCCCTTCAAGGGAACCATTAAGAAGATAGCCTGCACATCTAGCGCTACCATCCATGGACGGGCAGTTGCTTGCAAAGTACCTGGAAGTTTCCTATGTTTGGTACAGCAGCTGCCAGGTGGGCTGTATTAGCATGCAGGCCACCTCTCAGCAGGCTTCCAAACAGGCCAGACTGGTAGGTTAGATGGGGAGTCTATTGTTACGGCTCCAAATTAGCTATGACTTCAGAAATTCCATTTTGTGCTGCAGCAGAAATTGGACATTGCAGTACATTAATAATTTTTGAATCGTGGAGTGGAGGGGTTGCACTGTGGCCTCTCAATTTCCACCGGAGTTGGGATCAATGGTTGAGCTGAAGGACCACAACTGCCATTCATCAAGCACCAAGTTTGTCAGATTAAAAAGTCGAAACTTAAAGTATTTTCATGGTAATGTTTAATTGCAAACTTCTCACCCAGGAGCCATAAATTGACATTGGCAATTTGACAAACCACAGTCACGCCATTCACAACGGTCTTCTTCACACCTTGCATTCGGATCTCTGACAGAGGCACTCAGCCCCTTAACCAAACCAGCCATAGGTCGGTAAAGGCCTGGGTCGTAGTCGGGACAAGAACACCTCCAAGAAAGCCACAAAAGAACAGAGCGGCCCACTGAGCATCGATGAACATGAAACAGTGATCATGCGATTACCACATGAACAGCGAGTGGCTTTTCCAAGACTGATTTATCAGGGAATGAAGAAAGCTGTGGGTACAAGAAGCCTCATGTGCACCTGTCCCATGGTATGCAATTTCACTACAAACCAACCACTTTAATCCATAAATACCACAGCCTAAGTGACTCTTCTTCGAGCTCTCCCTGCTAGACAGCGTACTTGCACGGTGGTGGATTCCTGTTGAGCAGGGACCCCCTCAAGGTTTGAGATTCCTTACCTAAAGCTGAAAAAAACCTTCCTTACCAAGAAGGAGACAACCCTTATTCCCAACAGACCCTCAGTAAGTGACTTATAGCACACCAAATTAATACTAAAGAACCATTGTTAATCCATATAGCAGCTAAATTTTAATTATTGCAAACTTTGCAATCACAACCAGATACATCCATTAGGACACCATAGGTGCCTATTGCCTGAGCAGGGCTATGGGAAATGAACATCTGCTTGACAATGAGGGGAGCTGATGGTCAAACCGTGGCATGCAAACCAGCTCCTCTCTGCAAGCCTGTTCCCATGAAAGGGGCCAAGGCAGCAGCAGCTGGCAAGTCTTCCACTGATGATGCTCTCCCTCTTTTTCTCTTCCCTCCCAGCCCTGCTTTCACGTTTAGGAATGTTGACTTTGACGGAGAGGAGTGAGAAGGTGACTCAGGGATATGCCAACGCGGACACAGAGAGAAACCGCTTTCTTTCACTTGGAGGATGCCCGTTAAAGCCGTGCAGAGGCTTTCAGTTCTCCTTGGTGTGCTTCAATGGGCGTTCGGTGGCGTTAAGGCTCCGGGTGTCCATGCGTGTTTTTGCAGTTTTGTAGTGGTAGAAGGACTGCTACCGCTTGATCATTCCGTGCTATTCTTTTAATATCCAATTCCTCCTCTGCTTTCTCTTTTTTCCAAATATAAACACTGAATGTATAAAATCATTTTCTGTTATTTATTGACTGTTGCCAGCATGGTTTGGTGACT
>NW_009636259.1:0-58858 GCF_000690535.1 Cariama cristata
GGGGAGGAAAAAGCACAAGTTATCTGGTAAATTGTGTAAAGCATCTAAAGGAAGGTCTCCACTGACTGTCACAGGAATGGCCCTTCTGTTTCTGTATGACTTCAAGGTACTACACAACTGTTGTCACTTTTCTTGAATGTCAGCCTGTGTAGTCTCTCTTTCCTGTTTTGATTTATGGGCAACAAGGAGATACCAGGAGATGGAACTTCACTCTGCGGTAGTGATTTAAACAATCAGTCTGGATATAGTAGGTACAAATGATGAACATTTGCACAAAACTACATATGTGATTAAATGCACGACATGAAAAAATGTATTTTCTTCTTGCGAAACTGTTGAAAGCCATTCTCAGAAAAATCAGAGTGGTTTGACTGCTTCTGTGATGAACAATATCAAGATTGGTCTGCTTATAGTGGGGTTTTGAGGTAAGGCAGCAAATCATGTTCTGTAAAAGCTCAGACTTAGTCATCAACAAAACAAGTCAGAATGGTTTATGAAAAAGACATATACAAAATATACACACCTGCCAGTAAATAACCTCTTCACTGAGTTGGCACATTTCTAAATTACAAATTAGGGATTCATGATCCTCATAGATACAATATACTACTGGTTAATAGCTCTCACAGCATTTTATGTTTCTGAAAGAGATTTATAAGTTTATAATGAGGAACGATATAGTGCAGGTGCTATTAACTTCACTAAAAGCTATGCATAACAAAGGAAAAGCAAATCCTGCACATCTTGATTAAACTGAAAATATAAAAGCATTTTGTTAAAGTTTTTCGTCATGCACTAAGAAAAAAAGTCTTTATTTTGAAGTGACTTCTAAGCAGTGTAATCAATTTAGTGGAGTTCACAAATTGCTTAATGAGTGCTGTATTTAATGAATATTGTCTGAAATTTTATGGCTATTTTCTACATCCATTCAGCACAACAGCAGGTTTGAGCACTTGTTGCAGATGTTTCCAACCATTTTCTGCCAAATGCAAATTCACTTCTTGAGTGATTGAATTATCAATGCCAATTTTAGCTGATACTACTGTTAAAAGATTAATGTCCTAAAGGGAGAATCAGATTACTACTTGCGTTCTTTTAACATCACTTTAGGAATACTCTCAATCCCCTTCGACTTGGACAGCATGCTCTTTAAAACCAACATAGCATGGTTGAGTAGCTTAAGCCTTATCACAATATGGTTACAAACAAAGTATCTAAAGCTAAAATTGTATCTTAATGGAGTTATCAACCAAAATTGATACTGCATAGTCTCATGACAAAGTTCTAAAACTTTACATAAAAACTATTAAAAACAAGTCATAAAACAATTCACTATTATCTGACAACTCATAAAGTACCTCAGAATAACATTACTTTCTAAGACATGAAAAGCCACCCACAATGTTCAAAATAAACTCTGAAATAATGATGATGATAATAATAATTCTGCAATAATTTCTGCACCTGAAAGTTCCACTAAGCTCTACGGGATGACTTACACACCTGAACTTACTCATCCGTAAATACTGACAGAAATAAAAGTCAGCAGCACAAGCTACGGTGGTATATAACTTCTATTGATCTCTGGGTTTTAAATTTATAATTGAATTATTATTGATCATGTATTGATTATTGAATTATTGATTTCCATTTTTTATAGCTTTCCAAAATATAGGAGGTTCCCAGGATGATAATGAGCTCCATCCAAGAATTCGAGACTCTCTTCTCCTTAGGTTTGGCCAAACAGGATCTAAAATGAATCTAACCTACTGGCTTTTAGGTAAAGTTTTATTTGCCATTCAATTAACTAGCATGATTCATGTATCAAATTATCAAAGTCTTTGCTTCAGTCTTTCCCTATTATAACCTATAAATGTGTGGTCACACTTAAATGACTACTAATACATAATCTGGTGATAAATTCAGCTGAGACAACCTTAATGTACTGTATCTAAGGTATCTAAGAAAACATCAAATTAAGCACTTGCACTGTCCTCTTACTTCAAGTGATACTTAAGTCAAGCTTCCAGTTCAAGAAACTAGAAATACTGTGCAATAAAGGGTTTAAATTCTTATAATAACCTGAAACTATTTTACTATTGCTATTAACAAAAAATTCTGTTAAAAAGTTTAAAAAATTGGTAATCCTATAATAATCTTAGGCATATGTGCTAGTGACAGAATCTTGTAAGGTCCCACAATAACAATTCTAAGTTGACTTGCAGTTTACCATAGCTATGAAGATGAAATAAGTAATACGAAAAAGAGATTCAAAGCTTTTGCCAGACTATCTCCTTCAGCAATGCATGCTAAAGTAAAGATATGAACTGAGCTCCCTGCATTTTTAAAGGCAGATACTGCATACTTCATGCCAAGCTGCAGATCTGTGAGTACAGGCTTTGAAAACAGAAGCGGCAAGCAGTGATTTAATGCTAATTTGATGCATCATTCAGAGTCAAGACACCATCTAAGACTTGTTTGACAAGACACATTCAAAGTACAAAATGATCAAACTGAAATTGTGTCAGTTATTTTGTGAGCAAATCAGATTTCTGAATGTTCCAGAATTTCCTTTACAAGGGGCTGTATCATCAGAATAGATTAATTAGATGAAAGGTGGAAGTAATACAGTGAGTGACGTCCACACTGGTGAAAGTGTGATTGATCAAAGAAATACAGTAGAATCACATTGTCTCTGAGTGACTACATTTTGCTTTATTAAATGCTCCCATAGCATTACATGATCATTTCTGTACTTTAATTCTGCTGCTCAGAACTGAACAAAGTTCACCTATTTCATTTCACAGAGTCAAGCTAATATCATCTTCAGTTTTGAACTTCCTAAGTTGCCCTTTTTCAACTTTGAATGAACCCACAAAATTCAAAAAGACAATTCAAACTCGTCATATTTTCCTTATCTACCTGTTTACTCAATGTATAAGTTCGCATAACTATGAGGCTCAACTGTGACCCAGAATCACACCACAACCCTTAGATAGTCTCAGTTTGATTTTAGATAGTGTAATTAAATTGTCAAACAAAGGTCTAACGCTTATTGGAGAAGAAAAGGGGGACTGAAAGAAAGGGAAACAAAAAGGGAAAGATGGGCAAAGAATATTAATAACTGAGGGTATAAATAATGTAACATTTGTTCAGAAAGAACCATGTCATTGCTATTTTAATTTTCATAAGCTCTCAACTAAAGTAGAATATAAAAGCAAATCACACTAATTTTTTAGACAGAACAAAACCTCAGATTATTTCAGATACTTTGAACTGAATAAATGCACCAATAATGCCACCTGAATAAATGCACCAATAATGCCACCGCATTACGGTATTATGGGACCACAAGAGAATCAAGGTTGAGGAACGTGAAGTGTGGGATCAGGTAGGCAGCTTCTGCTCTAGAAGAGGTAAGAGTAATGTGGGTATGAGCTTGACTATGCCACAATCTTTGGGGCTCCAAATCAGCCCCTTTTGTTAGCAGTTTTCTGGTTAAGCCAGTCTTGCAAGCAGAAAATACCTCCAGGTCTTTGACATCTTCCTAATTTGGACATAGTTCTTAAGAAAGCAAGATCCAGTGTTAGACCGAATGGTTTGGGTCTAGAGGAAGCTTTACAGCTCCTGATCTCCAGGAAGCGGCAGTTGTCCTTCCTGAAGGTCCACTCTGCGACACCCACACACTGCAGTTAGTAATTCTGCTCTGCTTTTAAGATTTTGCCCAATGTTGTACAGCTTTGCTGTGAATGCAATACCTTGATATTTTTTTCACAGAAGCCTTGTTTCCACAGTAACTTTGAGGAGGTTATGTTGATTAGCATATTTTTTCATGCCAAAACCCATCCAAAAGAGGGTAACAGCAATGAGCTCGTATAACTGCGTATGGGTGACAAATCAAGCACATGGAGTGTGAAAAAGAAGAGTGAAATCATTGAAGAAGAGCTAGCAGATAACTCTTCATACGAAGTTTAGCCTTTTTTTGAAACACTGAAAAGTAAAAAATGTGGTGCTATTTTTCTAGATGTAATCTGTAGCATTCCAGACTTCTGGAATTTGTTTGAACAATCTCAATCAGATCTTTCTACCTTAAAGTTGCACTTTATTATTTAACTATATTGCTATTTGTCAGTGTACCACAATAACAAAAGCAAACACATACAGTTTTATATATATGATACATATAAGGTCTTCATATATACAGTCTTCCTTACTCATATGGTCCTACATATACATGCCTTCAGTCTTCAGAACTGACTACTTGATCTCACTGAAATGTACTACACAGGCTATGTTCAAGGACAATCCGTCTTTTAAAATTACAAATTATGTAGGGGAAGCAGGATGAAACTTTGAAAATACAAATTAAAGCTCAGTTTTAGACAGATATTTGAAAAAAATTTCCAAGCAACTCAGCTGTTAAACTACAGCTACGGCAACTAGGACTTTGCAAAAGCTGTGGGTAAAAACACTGCCGTTCATCATACAGTATTTTAAAATAATACACTTAAATACTGCTGCAAGCTAAAAATGTTTTTCCATTATCATCATCTTATACCTCTAAGAAATTAAAATGAAAACAACAGTTTTCATTGTCAAACCATTGTAAGGATAGTGCCTTATCAAGATGCAACGATTTACATGCTGAGCGTATTATGTTGTTGTAGATGCCTGCGGGGGACAAATTTACCTAGGATGCTTCACTCACAAAATAAATTAAGACGCTTCTCAGTTTCATGAAGGATTGGTGAGAGAAAATAAAAATATATTTTTCTTCTCAATACACTGACTGTTTTACTGAGTAATATTTAATGCAAACAGAAAGAAAAGAGAGTTTTCTGGTCTGTATCTTCTGTTTAGTTCAATTCTGTAGAACAGATTGCAGATACGATGATTGGCACGACTCACCAGACGGAAAATCTTTTTCTCTTACCAGTTTTCAAGATCTATAACTTTATGAAATCTCTTCTGCACAAATATTTTCCATATGCATTTTGCTTCTTATGACACTTTAGAAAACCTGCCTTTCTGACTCCTAGTGCTCTTATTTTCCTTTTTCTTTCAGAAAACAGCCAACAGTTTGTATATTCACTCGGGATCATTCTTTAATTCAGTCTAAGCAATACATTTTAAAAAAGAAAGCTCTGGCCATTTTCAATTCTTTTTCAACTTTTTTACATCTGACTAAAATGAGCTGTCTATTAAGGTGACAGTCTACTGGGTTCACCTCTCCCCATGTTACATCTCTTATAAATATTCAGAAACTTTTTTTGATATTGAAAATTATTTTCTTGTTTTTGTGTTATCTCACTGTCCTTGAAAGCAAAAAAACAGAGCATAGTATTTGGAAAGAAGTTTTCACATATTATCTACATACAGTATCGTATTTACTACATAGTGGAAGATCTGTGTGATTTCAATTCATTAGGCAGATAATCCTCACAAGTGTGCAAACAAAAGATTAGTCATTTTGCTGGAATCGGAGTCTTAAACTATAAATTTACATCTGTGAAGACTTAGATCTCTGCAAAGTGCAAAGATTCATATCAAAGCATTTATGTCAGGGACAGAAATGCAAGAAAGTACATGCTAATACTGGTCCAAACTTAGTTTTCAAAAAAATTTAGAAAGTCTAAGATATTTCCAGTTCACAGTGTATAAGATGAGTATTTAAATGATCTTTTTTTTTGTAAAATAAAAAAATTACATAGTTCTTCAAGATAATTTCCTTCAGGCACTTAAATGCATTATAATAACGTTTATTTACTGCGTATTTATTGCAAATTCCTTTACTGGCATGAAGAGTTAGTTAAAAAGAAGGAAGGAAGGAATGGTAGGGAAAAAAAGGCCCCTAAATATACTCAAATTTCAATTTAAAAAATGAAAAACATGCTATCAACAAGGACCATACTTTACTTAAAACATATTTCAAAAGAAGCCCATACTGCCCAGCTTGAATATACATCACTTTAGAAGGGCATGAATTCATTTCACTATGGTTTGGGAGCCTATGCAATCTGGAATGTGCTTGATTACAATTTTTCTCTATGAACACTCCCAACATACACTCAAACAGATGCAACTTCTGCTAGTTGCAAGAAGAGCAAGAATATCTCCCTACATCTAACTGCAAGAATACTTTTGGGAACCCCTTACAGTTTAGGAAGTTCCCAAAGCGTCTTTGACATTCCCTTACTGGTTTGAGAATCCTGCTAGATCACCAGTTACTGTCTAACTACTAAATTTTGTCTCAGTGACTACAAGCAAAAAAGACATTTGTGTTGTCATTTTGACAACCAGTTCCGTAACAAATCTCAGTTAGGCAACGTTTTTCTTTTCATTTGTTTCTCCCTGTAAATTATATGTGTTAATCCTGATACAAATCTTAGCAGAAAAATAGAGACTTGCAGTTAGAGTTGCACAGAAATAAGAAAATTTATTTTCTGAGATGCCGCTCTTTTTCAGAAATTAGGTGATTGTTGATGTATTTATTCATATTGGCATTGTAAGAATACAGCACTACAAATGTCAAAATTTAATGTAAGTAAATTTGCACTACAAATGCAAAGAATTAGCAGCTGGGAGAAACCTACATATGGTCTTCTTTCAGTTCATAAGTGTTTACATGCAAACCCGACTATTCTCAGAAGAACAGAAAGTTCTATCAGTGGTAAACTGCTGACATTTCCTAGGCGTAGTGGTGCATAGCTGACTCGTCATCTAAGAGTATAGAAAGAAACAGTGAAGGCCAAAGATCTATTTATTCATTTATTCAGTAGATGATAGAAAAGAGACAACACCATAAGGGAAATACATTTGTGGCAATAAACAGCACCGTATTGACATGTTTATATTTTGGTCCTGAAAGATGTACTCACTGTTTTGACAATATAGGATAAATTGTATAAATGAAAATGCTGAAAGGAAATTAAGACACATGGGAAAAATGCTAAAAATTTTCCTCCCAGAAAAATAATTTTAAGGCAGGTGACAGTTACTGCGTGCTAATCCAATGGAAATGTAAACAAATCCTCTTGAGACTTGTGTGAAACTACATTTAGATAGACATAAAAAATCGAGAGGAGTATTTTGCCTTCACTCATTTGCTATAAGCTTCACTATAAATAATTTTAAATGGGTTTATTTTGTTAAGTTAGTTAACCTAGTTAAATAAGTTAGTTAAGATAGTTAAAATCAGTATTAAACAGTACTTCTTACATTTATTCTATAGTATGTCTATACCTGTTGCTGAATCTGTTTTGCCCCTTATTAGAAACCAGAAAGAAAAGCTGTAACTACGATGGTATACAGGTTCCTCATAGATTGTTCTAATATATATGTTTAATTACAGACTACAATACTCCTGTTTGACAGATGTACAACAATACACTCTCCCAGGTCAGTAACTGGAGTCTACCACACTACCTATTTGCAATAGTAACGACAAGTATAAGTTACAGATAATGCCAAATTGTGGAACAGTTACTGCCACTTGCCACCATCCTTAAATATAAATGTTGTGTAATCACTCATAAAGAATGTATGGTTCAAAATACTTAGTGCAGTTTTCAGTATCAATCTAGCCTTTCACAATTCAGATTGCTCGAAGCGAAAAAATTAAGACAAGTTTCTTACCATGCATCCGTAAGAGAGCAGTACTATGATCTGCCACAGCTGTTTTTAAAGGAACCTATTAAGAGTGGACTTATGAATTACACTTTCTCTTTGTTTGAAAGGTGCTACAACTTTCTCTGCATTGCCTTTATCTTCTGAGCACATTCCATGCTCTGGTTTCACAGGTTTCCTCTCTGATTGTATATTAAAAAACAAATCTCTATATTTGCCTTGATTTTTTTTATAGGAAAAGTTCTTCTGCTTGGTACAACATGACTCCAAAGGCAGATCTCTTATTGATACTGTTTAACTTATTCTAATTCACTTGCATTTCCTTTACAGATGTGAAGCCAAGTTTACTTCTGCTAAAGTCACCTGTATTTTGCCATTGAATCCAACATCAAGACTTACACTGTAACTTCAAACAACTTCCAAAAACAGTCTGAAATTCTTTCTACTTTTAAATTTCTTAGTACACAGTCATTTTTTTCTCCATGAAATATCTTATTTCTTTTTCAAAGGTTAACAACTTCATCTTATGTAAAAAAATGGTAACTTGTATACTCACGGTATTATACAGAGAAAACACAGTCCCATGTAAAATTATTTTGGTTTAAGCTCTGGATTAAAATACTATGCATGGTGATATGTTAAAATTCTAACTCATAACTTGTTAGTACATCTCACTGTCAATACTATCTAAATACATAAATAAAACTGTATTTTCTTTTATATAATAAGACTTCCTTATGCTAGATCAGTGCAGAGCAGTCTATACTCAGTACTTGATTGAAAATTAAATGTTCTTATTTACAAATTTGTCCTATCCTAACATAAGCCAACAGATCTCTGTTGTTATAGGCTGGAGTTTGATTTAAGTGTTGATGATGGAGTTTTCTGCAAAATGCTGCTGGAACTTTTTTTTCAATAGAATGTTTTGAAAATTTATGACTAATTGTATAATTAACTTCTGAATATTTAGAGGACTCGACATCAAAAAAATTGTGAAATATCAAGGTGACTGTAACGATATTTTAAAATTAAAAAAACACAGAGATTCTGAAACTACTTTTATATAGCTATCAGTTACCTTTAAAAACTTCCTTCTCCTCTGCCTGCCAAGAAATAAAATACCATCCACGTTAGCCAAAGGTATCGTGTAACAGTGTTGTTCCTGATTATTCATTATTAGTTACAAATAAATCATGAAATGCAATATATGATAAAAGAGTTTTTTTAAAAAAATGGTGAAATTTAAGAGCAGAAAAAGAAAAAAAAAATAGACTCCCAAATGTGTCTATGTCAAATAAAAGATAAAACTAGTTCTCCATTGGGTGAGGAAAAAAAGTACTTTGGACAATGTAACAAACTGTGATTTTACACCTTTTACTACATATGTTGTCAAGTGGCACTGGTTATTACCTTGGGGAATAAAATATTTCTCCTATCCCAGAAACAGTCTCTGGGAACCTGCATATTGAATACTGTCTTCGCAATATATTTCCTCTTTTTGAAGCACGCATCTACACTGTCTTAAAAAAGTTAACTAAGAAAAAAAATGTATTTTTATGTGGCATGAATATAGAAAGCATATATTTTTTACACCTATCAGGTTTGTACTTTGACTTTTGAGGTAAAAGAGAATGTTCCACATGCTTGGGAATTGAGCCCTCTATTTCACATTTGCCCAATTTTGTATTGTAAATAGAACTTGCCAGTAAACTGTGCCATTAGTTTCATATGGGCACATTAGAACAAAACAAAAAAATTGCAAAATACTTTTTTCTTTTCCTGACCTAGTTCTAGGTACATGTAGAAAAGGACAAATTTAAAATCAGAACAACACCTGAACAGTGCTTTCCTTCATAGTCTGTGGTAGGGGTGCAGAATACATATGTGTGATTATCATATTAAGCATCATCTACACTTGGATTCTTCAGATTATTTTCTGTTTCACTGTGACTCATTAAATGTATTTTTCTGAGAACAATGAGATGTACATAGAATCTTCCCCAGAACATCAAAATTGCCATACTGCTGAGATTAGTGCATCAAAGTGTTCAGTTGTTATCCAGACATACTTTAATAACATCCCTAACCCCAAGAGAAAGCTAAGCCTGCAAGTAGCAGGTATGTGCAACTTTCCCTTTCTCGTTCTCTTTATACTGAAGGGTGTAAGTTATCAAGTCAGAAATTTTTTTTTAATCGCACAGGGCACAGTAATAGTTATAAATGAAGAAAATAAACACAGCCTTTTATGAACGGCAGGGAAGCAGCCAGCAGCAGTTAAAAAAGAGAAGCAGTAGCATTGTCAAAAATATTACTATCTGTGCTGATGTCCTTAAAATGGTATTGCAGAATCTGTGTCTGTCCTCTTTAAAAGGGACCATTCCCTGTTTATTAGTTGGACTTGTGAACAGCTAGTACTTCTCCAATAGGCTTTGTTTATGCTTTCAGCATTTCTCCAGGAACAGGACAACTGAAGTTTAATTGCAAGCCTTTAACTCCGATCTTTGCTCTTCAAAAATCCATGAGGTTGCAAGTGTTTGGGTTTGCTGTTGTTAATGTTGTTTTTAAAACACAGATCACTTGTGGGCTGGAGAGGTCAAGGAGGAGCCACAAGAAATGTGTAGGCTGGCTCAAATGCATTTTTACATGGATTGCTCCCGACGTGTGATGTGTATATTCTCCACTGACACAAATGTATTGTTCTGATTTATAGCCAGGAAATTCTCATCTAGTTTTCAACCTGAGCTCCACACATATTGTGGCCTGAGCTTGCACAGTGTTCTAAGCTTTTAAAAATTCAGTCAATAACAATACTTCTCTGTGTGATTTATTCCCCATTGCAAAAGACCAGTCCTTATTTATGGAATATCATTATCCGCCACACTGATATTTACAATTGGAGGAGGAATCTTAAGTTTTAGGGAAGTTTGGCAGAGGTTGAGCTAATTAACTTTATGGCATCTTTGAACTATACAGTAAATCTCAATTCTGAATGCCTCATATGGATGTCAGGGATTTAAGAGATTGTGAGCTAATTGTTTTGCTTTTATTTATAAATTTTCCATCAGTTTTCCTACATGCATCTTTCTGCTTCAAGGATGCTGAACTAAAAACAATACATTGGTATAGTCATTTAAGTCTTCCCATCAATGAGAAGTCCTTTTCCAAATAATGGGAATTTTGCATTCATCAATATCCAAACCAGTTTGTACACTACAAGCACTATGTCCTTTGCATCCAGTCTTTTATTATAATCTTCAACTTCAGCTGATGACGATATCATAGATGTAATCTAAATTTGTCATGTTTTTCCTCTTTGATCACAGATATGTGTGTGTTGAAGGCTGTGTGGGTGTTCACATATATATGTGCGTGAGCACCTGAATCTGTATGTATGTGTGTACACACGTGTATGTGTATATTCTCTAATTAAACTAGGAGTTCATACTTAAGTTTCTGGGAATTGTATCATTATGGGTTTTAAGGCAGCCTGAAATTACTAAGTTTTCTAGTAGAAGGAGGCAGAAAACTGAAGCAATACTGGTCCATTAAATACTGCTTCCAGAGGACAATCAGTTCACCATATCATCAATTTCTCATTTCCACTATTAGAATTTTGTAGGTCTAATTATGGCAATAATAAGCACACTGAAAAATACTTCCTTATTATATGTTTCTTACATGCTACTAAAAGAATAAAATACAATTCCATGAAGGATTCAATCACATCACCAATTATTTTTCTGTACTGATACTGTCAAAAGTCAATTTAAGTTAGGGCATTTTTACTATCAAAAAGATTGAGTAATAGTATTGAAGACTCAAAAGTACCCGAGAGACAAACAGAATGAAATGACATATGTTTATATTTAAAAGGACTTGATTGCTCATTACTGAAAATATCTCTCTCTACCCAAAAGAAAACTCCACTGGTAGTATTTTAGTCCTCATCTTAAAATGCAAAATTTAAATTATATCTGCTGTATAACTTATCAGCTGTAACTGTCAGAAGGCTTTGTCAGACTAAATGAAACCAAGTTTCATACTACTGAAATAGGGCTTACCTTTCAAAAGATTGATTAAAGCTTTGGGGCTGTTTCTTCAATAAGATTCAATTACTTTAAATTTAAAAGGGAGTTCAACTAAAATAGAACAAAAAAGATGTTTGCTAATTAAAAAAATAGGTTCTTCATTTTCAACTTTTTTACAGAAGAAACGATTTCCCAAGGTACTGGAACTATCTTTCACTACTGCAATTTTGGTTTTTTTCCAAATAATGTATTTTTCAAGCAGTGGAAAAAAATTAGTGTAGATGATTGGTTTGTTTTACAGTGCTTGACCGACAGCTCCAGCAAATTACTCAGAACACTTTTGTTAAGGCTTTTTATTTTTTTTTCCCCCACTTAAAGGACTTGCTTTCACTTTTTCTCCTTCTTAGTTCTTTGAACTTCCGTTGTGAGACTACTGAAAGAAATAGGTTTTTTCCTCAAGAATAAAACACTTTATGCAAAACATGAAAGGCCAAACTACCCACTCTCCCCTTCTCATTAGCAGTATCTTAACCAGAAAACTGCAGGGCAGGTTCCCAACCTATCTTATTCCATCTAAATGGAGAAAAAAAAAAAAGGTGCTGAGAGTTTATCATTAGTATTTTATCTGTAGAGTGTCTAAAGAATATCAGCTATATCAAAGATCATGCTCTAATGTGGGAACATTGGATCTTTTTATTTGGTAGCCAAATGAGAAATGTAATAATTTCCCTTCCTTCCTTCATTTTATCACTCTGAATTTTGTTTCACAGCATAAACGATTCCCAGGTTAGATCAAATCTGTCACATGGTTTTCACTGACCTACATGCCTACTTTTACTGAAGTAAATTTTTGACAACAACAATCATAATCATAATCATCATTTAGGTGTTGGGCAGATTGTTATGCAGCCTAAGTTTCAGTGGGCTCCCTTTGGCACTTGCGAACCTTTCATTTGTCATTCTCTGCCACAGAAAACAGGAAATGGAGATGTCCTGTCACATTAATACTGTGATCATTTTTAGGAATATCTCATTCATAGGAGCATGCATGAAAAAAAAGATCAATTTCTTCATTTCCAGTGATCAACAACTCATCACCGACTCTTGTCTGGACATCTGCAGATGATAAGGTTCCTAACACAGGTCCCATATGAGACATTTGTATTGGTACACGGAGAAGTAGGACTATGGTGATTGAATTTATTTTCCTAAATGAGGGGATTTCTCTCTTAGCACAATATATCAAGCAAGTTAACTCCCTCTGAAAGAATCAAAGAATGAGACCATTCCCTGAGGTTTGTACTGAAATGCTCTTTTAAAATGATACCTGAAGGCTACTCTTCTGAAAATTGTCATCAATAAAGAAAGCAGAAAAAATGTAACTGAGATTTTCATCACAGGTAGATTACAGTGACAATTAGAAATATTACTAATTACAGCTATTTTTTTGCCATTTGAATTACAGTTCAAGAAATCCTTTTAGTTATTGCTTAGATCTTAGATTTCTGAGACACCAATTATCATCAAACTTTCAACCTCCCGCTGCTCCTACATTTAGAACAAAGCTACAACCCTGCATGTTTCAAATCTCATCTGTATTATGAAATAGAGATTTCAACCCAAATCATGATTTCCTTCCAATCTTTAATTAAAAAGTTTACTGGAATCACCACAACAGAGATGTAATAAAGCTGCACAGCAAAGGATTAGGAATAAGAGACATTCATCAACACTAGTTACTTGCTGTAAATTTTTTGTCAACTGTGAGTATAGTATGAAATATAGTAGTCTATAGAAAGAAAACAAGAAGATGTGACTGCAGGGATCTGAGGCTTGTCTGCCAATCAAGTCAGCAAGCCCACCTGCTAGCAGGTTGGCTTGGAACGGCTCTTTGAAGCTGCTGTGAAGCACCACTGGTTACAACTACTCTGAGAACTGCATTGCATTGCTACTCTTCCAAAGCAGGGCTGAAGGACCAGGTACGTATCACTCCGCTTTGTCCTGCAGCTCGGTGCAGCTGGTTTTCTAAATAAAATGCTATAATAACGGTAAACTATTTCATGATTTTGAGTGCCAGCAATGCTTTAAGTTTTGCTGCAAACTTGACCTTCCTGAGAGATTTTTAAATTAATTAAGTCAACCCAAGAGTTTAAAAAGACAAAAAACCTGAAGCTGTGTCAAGAGTCTTTCTGCTTACAGAACTGGTAGGAAATCAAATCGAAACTCATCTACACAGGTTCATATCCAGGTTTTGTAAGCATTTTGTATTTCTAAGGCAATAAAAACTACAATTTAGACTAATTATTCTTGATATTTTGAAGTCATGGAAATACCAAACTTCAAAACAAATTTTGCTTATGAATACACTATGTGGTAGTTTTAATGAGGTTGAATATGTAATCGTACAACACAATAATTTTGTAATGACTTTGTAATTAAAAGGTCTACTCCTCTGATTACTTTGCACTTAACACCTAATTAGATGTAATATAATTGATTATATAAAATATCAGAAACTAAAAAAAATAGATTAATGTTGAAAAGTGAATAAAATTTTTCAAAATTAAAATACTTACTTGAAACTACACTGCTTTTTGAAAACGAATAGTTTCAGTGATTATTTTAAGATTTACGTAGGATGTATGGAGAAGCATGTATTTAATGTTATTTTTCTTTTGTACAGTGAGATAATTCCTTCATCATAGCATCAAATTTTCTTCTTTGGATCAGATGAAGTCAGGCTATCCTCTTATTGACTCCCTTCTCTTTTGCCATACCCTAGCTCTCAAAATATGGCAGCTATCCATCAAAGACGGTATTACAAATAGAATTTTCCCGTTACAAGAGTAGGGATTAAAGGCAGCTGTTGCACACAGGTCCCCTTGAGACCTGGATTTCAAAGGCAGAGAAAGATCTAGTCTCCACGTCACTCTGTTATGTGGACATTTATGCCCTGCAAGAGCAAATACCGTCCTTCCACGTGCCACTTTTGGGTAGCACACGTGTCCATTAAGGAAGAGGTCTGTCCCTAATGGTGGGTTATTCTGTATCCCAAGGTGGTGCCAGTTGTGGATGTCTCTGTGGCAGCGGGATAGCTACTGCCTCTGTAGATCTACTCCTACTGCTCCTTCAAATCTAAATTTTCTCTCTCCCTACCACGCACATTTTTTTCAGATGCTCCATAGCCACTTTTTTGAAAACAAATGATGTCTCCCTCTTGAGCTCTGCGGTACCACTTTCTTCTTGAATAGCTATCTATTTGGGCCTAACCTGACATCCTGCTTTCCTGTTTTGGGGAGATTTGCCAGTCTCAGATAATGATAGTCCTCCACTTAATTCTACCAGAGAACTACTGAATCTTTATAACTTAAATAAAAGTGATTCTGCCCACAGTGTAACAGAACATGACTTGTTTTATTGGTATTGGTTGGTTGTTACTGATTTTGAGAGTATGAGAAAAAGCAATACACACCAAAATATGACGTGGCTTGGATGGTATGTATCATCTAGATCAGGCCCTGTTGGTAAGCTTTTGCATATACAAGTGTTACCAAGATTAAAAGGCTGATTTAGAATTACATGTAGTACAGAATCACTTGAGGCCGTAATAGATTGTTATTCAAGTGGCAGTGTTCCCTGGTGACAGTAGGACTATCCACACTGGAAACATGAAATCTTTGGACGAAGAATGGATGAGCTTGGAAAACACTAGGAGGAAATAACTTAGGGATATTTTGTTCCTTTTCAACTCACTTTTTGCACAAAGAAGGAAGCAGCAATCTGGTAGGAGATTTGTTTCAAGTGACAAGAAGACAAGAGAGGTTTTCCTGTTGTGTTAGCATGGGCAGATGGTTGTACTTGATGCATTTCATTGGGAACATAATCAGTGCATTGCAGAGGCATGCAAAGAGACGACAAAAGTGACAGAAGAGCAGCTGGGCTTTAGGACTGGCATCACTGAAGAAACTGCGGTGGCATGGGTTGAGATTTACGTGAAAGCCAAACTGACAGGAGAATGTGAAGGAGAGAGGCATATAACAAAAAAATCATGTGCTTTAACAAAGCAGACTTAAGTGGCAATTTCATCTTACAGAAGATTTTTAATCAGATTCTTTTTGCAAGAAATAAATGTTTAATATTTAATAATATTTACTAAAAAAAAGATAGAAAACACTTGTTCAAGAAAATTTGTGTAATTCTTGACAAATCAAGTATTTCTTATTAAAGATAATGTCTTGTAGCATCTTGCTACAATACAATCTGACACTTGGATTATGTATTGTTATACCAATAGACGTAAAATATATTTTTCTATGAATTGGATTTCCTTTTGGCATGGATTGCTGAATTCATTCACATAGTGGATTAAAATGGGAAGAAAGTCCCAAAATCAAAATAAGTTTTTTCAATTATTATAGCTGAACATTCACAATGACAGGGCAATTAAGGTTGTCGTATCTTCCAAAGAAACTTGATATTTTCGCATGAGTGTGTTTACCACAATGTTATCTTTTTATGAAAGGATCTCAGTTCATATGTCGTCAAATAATAAATGTGTTTATACCATCTACAAATCATCCTTAGAAGAGGAGAACAGTTTGACCAGAAGTAACTATTATGCGAACCAGAAACAAATAACAAAGGAGTCATTTTACTAAGGCAAATTAAAATGAGATAGCAGACATTTCTTGGATATTTAAAAGCATCTCCTCCAGACAAAAAGTATTTAGATGTCTTTTACTTGACTAACAAAGGTATTCAGAATCATCTGATTTATATTTCTGTTCCAAAACTAAATAAACAGATAAAATCTACAGAAAGGGAGATTTATTTAAACATCTGTTTAGAAGTGTCTCTGAAAAAGCACATTATCTTTCTGTACCATTTTAAAATTCTCATTAAAAGACCTTTCATAACCTGACTTACACTGTGTTTTACCACCCCCAAAAAAACATAAGAGCCAAACAAGTACTTAGTTAAATTTAGGTACATATATTGTCCACTGTGTCCACTACACAGTCAGTCAGTCACAGGAATATCACAGCAAACAGCAAATTACAAACAGGAGAACTGCAAGCCAATACATTTGACTCAGCCATATTTAATCTCAGTGCTAGGCAACATTAAGAAGAACTCCACATTATGTCTGTAAACACAGACTGAATACTTGACAGGATGATACTGTCAGTTGAGCTAATATTAGTGCTGGAAAAAATATCAGGACATAAGAGAGAATCTGAGAGAACCAGATCCATGTCCATTTCTCTCTTCTCTCTCCCTCATCCCAGCTAGAATACTAAATTAGACAAATTCATCTGAAAGGAAGCTCACATTTTTAAGCATGGAGACAATGGTCAAAGTTTGGGAGTCCCTCTAAAAGGTGTGTTTTTACTGAAACAGAAAGAACAGGCTCAGCATGGGAAGTGCCAGTGGAGTCTGTGTCCGGTGCTGCAGAAGAGCAAAACTGTGACCCCGCTCCATTTGGAGGGCAGACACGACCACAGCAGGACAGTCAGTACAGCTTGATTTCTATTTAGGACTATTCTCAGTCCCTGCGGTAGTTTGGCTGTAATTCAAAATGCTCTGATTGCAATTTGGTATAGACTACCAGTGACTAAGATGGTAAAGCTCACAGAGCTAAACATACATGTTTATGCCAAAATATATGCACACATCTCTGACAGCAGAGTTGCTCTGAAGGTGCTAGGGAACTCACAGTAATAAGCATTCTGTTAAAGAGAAATCATACACTATATTATTCTTAAAGCTACACATAACCTGAGTTTTAATAGCATTAACACTTGATGTGTATCATATTGCTCTAATTGACTTGACTTGCAATTGTGACTGCTGGGTACCTCTGCAATCGTAATGCTGACATTTCCTAACATCTGAGTATGTGGCTTTCCAGACCCTGTTTATGGTGGTCTATTACTCTTTTAAAAGTTGCTTTTTTTTTTTTTTTTGCTGTATATAAACAAAGGAAAGTAAATGTCACAAATGCTTTGTGAAACCATAATGAGCTCTGCACTAAATGTTGGACACACTAGATGTTCAAGTTAATTATCAGTTAGTTTTGCAGGCGATGTATACATTTGCAAGTAATTTGGAGCAACAGAAGAGGATCAGCAGATCAAAACAGATAGCCCTGCGGCCCCTGCAATGATATATCTGATACAGGAGTTCTACCTCAGATGAGATTTAATCTAGTCCCCTGGACTGAGTGTTCCCACCAGGCACGTGAGAACTGACTGATCCAAAGGACTGGTCATTAGTAAGGACCTTTAACTCTCCAAGAAAGGTCAGAGTATATTTGACTTCCATCTGGAGTGGAGCTTTTTTGGAGGGGGTACGTTTTGAAGATTTTATTGGTTTCCTCTGAAAATACAAGTAGCTCTATGACCCAGCTCTCTGATGTGCAGCAAGTGGGGACGACCTGGGGGCTCTGCCCAGAACTTCCAGCTCTGCCTCAAAGCAGACAACGAATATAGACACAACCTAACGGAATCAGTTGTGCAATCAGGATGCTATTTTGCCAGGCTATTTGACAGACATTTGCAGAGGAATACTGACTCTTCTTCCAAATTCTGAAGGAAATATGTGACTTTAGACCTCTCTGCTCTGTCTTTCCCATTTCCTTTATCTTTAATTTACCCGAATTTCCCTTTGTCAGTTTTTTTATTTCTTTAGTCCTGCAAATTGCCGGCTTCCTGACAGCCTCCTTCCACTTCTCCTCCACTTTGTCCCTGTATTTGAATGAGAATTCTCCTCCAGAGTGACCGTGTACCAACCTAAGGAACGAGAACATGATGAGCCTTCAGTTCCAGAGACTGACCCCAGGGCCTCACGACTGGGGCACAGCAGTTTCCTCATTTAGCCCCACTATAGCACAGTCAGAGAGGTCTCTTAGCAGCGAAGGATTTGAATTTTGCAGTCCAGTTCCCAAGGAGATAATAAACTTAAGAAGACAACGCGGATGATAAAAAGTATGGAATACTTTAATACAAGGAAGAAATAGATAAACTAGGGCTCTTCAGCTGGGAAAAGAGACTACTGAGGAAATGTGAAGGAGATTTGTAAAATGATGAATAGCACAGAGAAGAGTAGGGAACTCTTACAAGCAACGTGAATCCACATCAGTGTTTTGTTTCGATCTGAAGAACACTTGAAGCAAATACCCACTTTGGTTCACACTACAGAGCGGCCTCAGTGCACATGAAGTAGATTCCTTTAAAAGGAAAATAAACTGAAAGATGCACTCCAGATACTCACCTAGAATGATTCAACCACTAATAGGTATTCATGGAACTAGACTACTGTTAGCTTGAAGTAAAACCCCTTCAAATGCCTATCCTAGGGTATCAGATGATCAACATGAACTGTTTCATTCTACATAGTCACTTCCATTGCACTGTATTACTTGCTAAGGTAGACGTGCCCTGTGTTGCTGTCATGGTTTAATCCCAGCCGGCAACTAGGTACCATGCAGCCGCTCGCTCACTCCTCCCTGCCCTTGCCCCAGCAGGGGGGAGAATAGGGAAAAGGTAAAACCCATTGATTAAGATATGAACAGTTTAATAATTGAAATAAATATAAATTACAGTAACAATAATAATAATGAATGCAATAAAAAAGGATAGCTAGAGAGAGAGAAATAAAACCCAGGGAAGACAAGTAACGCACAATACAATTGCTCACCATCCCCATACCGATGCCCAGCCAGTCCCTGAGCAGTGATCAGCCCCTCCTAGCCAACTCCCCCAGTTTCTATACTGGACGTGACATTCTATGGTATGGAATATCCCTCTGGCTGGTTGGGGTCAGCTGTCTTGGCTGTGCTCCCTCCCAGCTCCTAGTTGCCAGAGCATGGGAAACTGAAAAGTCCTTGACTTAGGGTAAACACTATTACCAACAACTAAAACATCAGTGTGTTACCAACGTTATCCTCAGACTAAATCCAAAACACAGCACTATACCAGCTACTAGGAAGAAAATTAACTCTATCCCAACTGAAACCAGGGCAGCTGCAAAAACCAGAAGGCATCAAATCAATTAGTGACTTTGAAAAGTAGATATTCGTTATCTGACTTATTCCCACATATTCCATTTGGGTGGTAAGATTCTAAATGGCTTCAGGAACTATTGGACAAATAAGATGTCTACAGAATACATTGACACAGATGCAATTTCCTGCTCAGAAAGTAGCCAGACCGCAGATTATCAGGAAATCAAACCGGTAGACAGGTCATTCCATGCTCGTCACATTATTGTACCTTTTTTGTCAAGCACAACACAAAGTCATTTTCTATTTCAAGGTGAGTACTCTGAATTCAGTTTCAATAGATCTTGGAGATTCAGACTTCCCTAGCTGCTCGGTTTGCTTAATAACTATATCTTGAAGGATGGCTTTCTGGTGGTGCGTAGCAAACATTGACTGGTATCCTCAAGGCAGAGCAAAACACCATCCACCAAATACTGAGTTAAGCAAGTTTCTCAGTACTGTTGCATGCCTCTACACACAGCTGAACAGTGCCTCGAACATAGGCTAGACATTTTGGAGTTGTTACTGTTTGATCAAGAATCATGGGACATTTTGTCTTCTGAAAAAAAAGAACATTTTTCCCCAGGTATTTCTGCCTCATAGTGGTCCTATGTGCATTTAATCCTTAGATGTGCTACTTCACCATTTTGGTTTGGATCAGGAGTGAGATTTTTGAAGGCTGCACCTGCGGAGCTTTGGTTCGTAGCACATCCAGACAGGAGGCACAAACTGCATTGCTTTCCAATTAAACTGCAGCAAGTGAAAAGATGCACTCCAGGACTTTACCTAAAATATTCCACTAACGCAAATACAGTCCACAGAACCATTACAGCTAGAATTAAATAAACACCCTGAAATGTATATAATATAGACATCAAGACCTCAGCAGCAGCAATTTCACTCTACAGATCCTCTCTCACTGGACTGCACTACTTGCTAACATAGACATAACCCTTATTTCCTAATCACTGATAAGCTGTTTTGTTTCAGTTTGACTTTGATAAAATTAAATGAAAAAAAGAGAAACTAACAGAAGGCTCAAAATGAAAGCAGTGATAGGAAAGTTAATGACAAAGGTTCTTTTGTTCAATGCTAGATGTCACAAATTTAAAAGGCACTGTTGGCTAGCAGGACCAGCAATTACAAATTAAAGATACCCTACAAGATCCCAAGGGAGCAATTAAAGTATGCATGAACAAGCTAGCTGCAACAACCAAAAATTTCTCAAGCTTGAAATAAAGTTTCGAGTAGAACTTAAAAAAAGAAAATATTTTATTTAATCTGTATCATTTCAATTCAATTCAACTTAATATGTCTTAAGGATTGAGCTAATAATTTCACATTGTTGTACCAGGAAGTGAGAAATCAAGATCTACTACAACTCAGGATTTTACACTTTTTAGGTCAAAATGAGTTCAGATTATTACTTCTCTGTAAGTGTTCCACAGCCAAAATATGCTCCTAATAAAGATGTGGCAGTATTAATTGACTGACAATGCAGTCAATAGGCTGCAATTTGTTCCACATTTTAACTTCCTTACTCAATTGCACTCAGATTTCATGAAAGAAATTTGTTAAAACTTGAGGTTTTCCATGCCACCATTAGAGATGTTTTTATGGCGCTGCAACAAAGTTTGAGGAAGGGAGATTGGTCACTGTTGCTTCACGAGCATTAGAAATGTTGCATTGCCTGTATTCATTAATAGGAATGCTGAGGTTCATTCTCTTAAATAAATCTACAAAATTTGCGATTTATACTGGAATTTGGAGAGAGATTTTAAGACAATTTGGGCTTAAGGGTGCAGATCTATACTGATTAGCTGCTGCTACACAAACTGTTTGTTGCAGGTAGATTCTAGAAATACAGCCTGGTGCTTGCGGTGTGGCCAGCAACAGGGGAGGGAGTCTAGCAT
Organism: Cariama cristata; assembly: GCF_000690535.1. NCBI lineage: Eukaryota > Metazoa > Chordata > Aves > Cariamiformes > Cariamidae > Cariama > Cariama cristata. The sequence continues at coordinate 21,609 of NW_009636259.1, forward strand.
AGCTTAAGCATCACTATGATTTTGGGAAGTTTGCCTTTAACGTCTTGTCCAGAATATGAATTTGCACAGATGAAACACAGATGATTCGTAACAGCTGTCTTTCTTTCACACTTTTTAGATTCCATCTCTTTTCCCTTTTTCACGTTTTGCCTTTTCTTTGTATTCTTGGATCCCTGGGACTCACTCTTTGTGCATCTCTGCAAAACATCTCCTGCAGCTGGAGCTGTACTGACACAGAAGCAGGAGACAGTAACAGCGGTACAGAGAAGCAAAGATACTGACAACTGAAAGGAACAAAGAAACGGGAACAAGTTAACCTGATTGCAATGTAAATTCCTCTGTGTTGGGAACAGACTCCTTTTGCTGTTTGGTGGACTGCTGAATATAGTCCTCTCTCAAATAACAAATGTAATACTGCTTTACACTTAGAGGATGCAGCATATTTAAAGCTGTATTCCACCTATGACACAAGATACATTAATTACACTTGATCAGCCAGTTCAGCTAAGTGTTGAAGATTGTTACTGTTAATTCTCTCACATTTGTTTGCTAAGCACATCTGATTAAACAAAACCTCAGACGTTATCTCCTCTTGACTTACCCATTTAGCCAAAGTAATGCACAGAACATCAACGTGATTTTAAGTACAAATAAATCATATGCACTTAGGAGTCTGGAGCTTGGCTTCACAATTAGGGTGTACACCTACGACAGAAACTATCATCAATACTTTCAAGCATCTGAGAGTTACATTTAATTCACTAGTTTTGCCTCCTTCTCTTACTATTTCAGCTCAGTTGCTGCTTTTCATGCATCAGAATCATTAGTGGTCACACAGAGATATTCGTCTCTGGGTTAAAATGTCTGCAAGCTGTCAAAGCGTTTTAGTGTAAACCTCTGTGACTGACGGTTCAGTGGTGCTCTCAGCATACAAGAGATAGGCTTGCCAATATTATTTACATATGATGATAAATGGGCAACATTACTTACTTTACCCTAAAGTAAGCAGTGCTTTTGGGATGCTATTTAAGAAATCTTTTTTTTCCATTGCAGTTTTCTATTAAAGTGATCTAGTTTCACTTTGTTTCACTTTTTTTTTTCCTCCAGATTAATTTTAGGCTTATCATACATGAATGAAAACCATATGCTTTCTCAAAAAAAAAAAATCATTAACCTGAAAAAAGGGATTAAGAGAAAGATACTTATGGATGTTTTAATCTGCATCAAGAGAAGCAGAAATAATGCAAGCCAGCAGCAACTGTAGCTCAGGGGTTTTTTTCTGCCACTTCAGAATATATATTAGAAACACTTTTGCTCACTGTATTATATATATTCTCTGTTTTGTTTCATTTCCTCTTATTAAAGATATTTACACAGAAATACGGAAAAAAATAATTTTGATGAAGGCTGAAAAAATAGTCATACATCTTGGAGAATTTAGGAAAAAACAATTCTGTTTAGAAACAATTTGCTTTAATACTGTATTCCTTACCAAGGATATTAATGTTAAAGTAGAATCTTTATTTCTAAGAATTTGTTTGTTTCTCCAGCTACTTCTCTACCTGAACTCTTAATCAGGTGTGGTAACAGTGCAATTATTTCCACATCAACCAGTTTTGGTGTCACAAATATGGGATTATGACTTCAGTATACAAAAGAGTGGCAAGAAGATTAACTCTTAGAAACAGCCTCAGGGAGGAGTGTTCTTATTTAATTTCCCTAGTACTAAAGAATACAGGAAAAGAATCAAACATATGGGAGCATGGAACACTGCCTGAGAAAAGGGCATGCAAGCACTTTTCATGACAAGCAGGATTATGTCCAACCAGTAATAATTCTATTATCCTGAAATCTGGGGTGGGATTTAATTTGTAAATGAGACACCTGATTTACAGGGTGTAGGTGTGTCTCTCTCTCTATATATAAAATGGTGAGGGGGAATCAGTTGCCTAAACATAGGTGTCAAGCTCCATTTATGACATTCTGGCATACCTGCAGTATCTGCATGAGCTATCAGGTAAGACAGAAGACATATGGGTGATGTGTGACCTTCTGCATTTACAGCTGAAGGTCAAGCGGGATGTTGTAGGACATTTCAGATGGTACCAGAGACCTGAACTGAACTGAACTGAACTGACATATGAAGACCGTGTTGTGCCAGTCCGGTGTTAAAAGGATGTTCTGGATATTGCAGCATGTATCACGAAGACCTGAGCATTTATGTTTAGCCAGGTGTACTGAGCCCCCACAATGAGTTGTCTGAATCGCAGTTCAAATCCTACCTTTAATGACAATTTAGAGACACAAGTTTTATTTCTGTGATGGAATGTCAGTAAAAAAAGAAGATGAAAAAAACCCCAACAAAACCAACAACACTTCATATCAGGGACCATACAGAAGTTTCTGCCTGCCTTTAGAAAATTTTGTGATGGCTACCTGGAAAGAGATTAGTTCTGTCTGAGCATAAAAGTATCTGTAGGCAGAGGTTCAAATTTGGTTTAAGAAGACATAAGAACATTAAAGACCAGTTTGTACTGATTTCCTAAGTTCAAGCCTATCTCACTAGTACTGGAGAAATCAGAGGGCAGTTACTGCATTTACTAGGTAGGTATCAGGGAGTCAACATTCTTAACAGAGGCAAGAAATCAGGTGAGAACAGAGACAGAACTAAGGAGGGAGTATCTGGCTTAATTGGATGTTGTCAAATCAACCGAATCTCAGGAAATTTGCCTTAGAGTACACGAAATACTGACTATAACATTGTCAGAAGCATTTGTGGTTATCCTTCAGAATTTGGAGAGGACGATGACATTTCAGAAGATTTAAAAAGGTCAAACACAAACTTTAGCTCCAGAAAGTGGGAAACAGAAGAGACAAGGAATTATAAACTACTCAGCTTATGTTCAGTTCCTGAAACAATACTGGAAGAAATTAAAAATTTTAGAAACTTGAAAGATAACACGAAGATGCATAGTAACCAACATATATTTGTCAAGAACAAATCCAATTCAATTTCCTTGTAAAAATAAGTCCTTATGAAAAACAGAGCAGCAGAAGGTAAACTAACTTAAAAAATACTTTTTACATTGCCTCAGAAGACATTTTTATAAGCAAGCAATGTAACAGACAAACCTATCCTAGAGACATGTGCAATACTGGTTTAAGAACTGCACTCAGGGAGTAGTTATCAATAGTTCCTTGCAAGACTGGAAGTATATATGATGATCAACAGATGTAGATCTATTAATGCATCAATAGCCTTCATACTTCATCAACAACCTAGGTGACAGAATACAGAATGTATCTATTGAATTCACAGAGAACAACATTTTAAAAATCGTTCAGAAAACAGGACCAACAAATTGACAAAGTGGTCTGAAAGAAACAAGATGGGATTCATTCTAGGAAAAAAAACAACAAACAAAACCCACAGTGAGGCAAAATAATCAGCTTCAAAAATACTAGATTGGAAACAACTGGCAGGGTGGCAGCTGTAAAGGGAAAAGTCTAAGGCATATGTTGAATTCTCAGCTGATAGTAAGCTGTCAATGCCAAGTAACTGGAAGAAGGCTATCATACTGAGATGTATAAAGAGAAATATTTCTTGCAAGCCACATGGAATAATTCTTTGGGATTGGCAAAGCCTTCTCTGTCTACCTAGTCTAGTTTTGGGCCTTGCATTTCAAAGAAAAAATGACCAATTAAAGAGATCCTACAGGGGAGCAACCAGATGTTTAATAATCATAACCTACAGAAACAGCCAGGTTTATTGTTCATAGAAGAAAAATGACTGAAGCTGGAATATGAGAATGGTCTCCAATATTAAGAAGCAATTGTAAAGAGAAAGGAAATAAGCTACTTTCCATTCACTCAGTATATAAGAAAAGAAAAAATGGTATTACATTCCAGCAAGGAAAATTTAGTGAAGAAATATGAACATTCTCTAAGAGCAAAGCTAATTGAATATATGAATAGATTGTCTGTGGAAATTGTGAAACAGTCATCCTCAGTAAAAGGTTAGATCTGCAGTGTTGTGGGTATAGGGCTCTGTCTTGGATCAAAATGGGGAACACGAACCTTTGAAGTTCCTTCTAGGACTTTTTTTTTTCCTGATTCTTTTTATCTTTACCTCTTCAGACCAACAGCTGTAAAGTAAGGACCTGAACTTTTATAATGTTAGTTCCTTATTTTGAATTTTGAAAGGATTTTTTTTCTACTTCAAATTTTATCCGGCGGTTTAGTTTATTATTATTTTCTTTCTTGCTTATAGCATCAGTTTAATACAGTCATAAGGCTATAAGTATGGCCTTAGAACAATGTTTAGTGCATCATCGATGGCTTGCATTGGGATAAAAGGCCTCTTAGAAACAAAGCAGCTGATATCTTCTGAAGCATCTTACAGGACAGGAAAAAATGAGCAGAATTTAATGGAATTGATCTCATTCACTGAAAATGGGAAGGACACATGAGAATACAAATGTTGCAGTCCCATTGACAGTTTAGGAAATTTATATGACAATGCCATGTTCATATGGCAGGAATCCTATCATCCTTTTGCCTCACACAGTTACATTCTAAAACTTTGCTCCATACTTAAAATGCACCCTGGCACTGATTTTAAAACCAACCCCAAAATGCACTGGCATTTTATTTAAATTCCTGCCATAATTCTGCTTTTCAGGCACTTCCTCCTTCTGGAACATAGAGGTGGCTAAATATCTTTATATTGTATCTCTCACATCTCTTTTGAAAGCCCATTTTAAAATATTTTCACCTCTATCTATTAGATCACAGTTTTACAAATTGAGTCTCTATTAGCTATCGTACTATTACACTTATCCAGTATAGTGTTACTTTTCTTGTTACTTTGGTACCATTTTACTTTCATGCTTTCACATTTCTCAGTTTAATGTTACAATACACATGCTTTACCAAGTATTTATTTATTGCTTCCCATTTACTCTCTCCTTTAGAAGAAGAGATGGAAAAAACAGGGGACTAGCTGTATTGTGTTCAAATGTCTGTACATTTGCAAAGCTTTGAGTAGAATAACTCAGCTCACAAACATCCAGAAAGTTTGAAAATTATTGGGCATTTAATTCAGCAGCTATTTATGAAATTGTAAAGGAAGTTTTCCTTGGGGCAAGTAAGAACTCCACCCAATGCTTCTGCAAATAGTTAGTCTAGGAAGGAAAGCATAATAGTTACACACAAAATACTGCCAAAGCAGTTTTGTGCTCCATTTCAGTATCATCAGGTGTTTAATGATCTGAGAGAGAAGATTATGGCATCAAATATTGACATCTGAACTGCTCCACTAAGTATTAGTTTTCTGTATGCTATTTTGTTCTTTACCATTCGCCCTCCCATACACACTTTTTTATTATTATTGGCTACTAGGGTCTCGGACTAAAGAAAATGCAGCCAGGGAAATCAGTCCTTGGCTTGGCAACAGAGACCAAAATTAATGTCAGAGATCAGAATCAGCTGGGGAATTGCTATCTTCCTGAATACTCAGTATGAAACTATTTGAGGGGAGAAGAAAAGGTATGCATCATTAATGAGGCTGTTATAATATTCTGTAAATTTGAGGATAGAGAATCTATGTTAAATGACTGTTCCCAGCCTCCCTTCTCTAAAACCATAACTGAGGAATAAAGAATAAGAAATGCAATAGTAAGCTGATGTGTTCCAATTTTCAGGTGACTAATTCAAATGCACCATCCAAAATTAGCTTCTTACATTTCCTGTACCATGCAGAGACACCTCAGAGCACAAAGTTAACTGCACAAAAGTATATAGCATCTGAAGTATATTAACACGATTTCAATGACTAAAACATAATTGTTGCTTTTAGTGATCAAAGCAAAGAGCTGTCCTGTTGTGTGTTTCCTCTTTAAGGACATACTTAAATGGACTCATAGTGTCTGGATATACTTCCCTAAAAAAAAAAAAAAAAAAAATCATCTCTTTCTCCTAGGGACTAAAGTACGTATTTTCTTACGATCATCCTTTGGGAATGAAATAAAGCATGGCAAGAATCCCCCTCCCAAATAAATCAGAAATAACATGCAAAACAAAGATTTTGTATTCCCACTTGACTCAGGGAAGAGCTAGAACAGATTTATTTCATGTACACTAAATTCCCAAATGGGACATAAACATTCAGTTGCCATTTTCAGATGCCTAAATTGAAAATCAATCTCCGCAAAACCCCCACAGCACTGTTGCCTAACAGTGGCAGTACATGACTTCCTCAGGTACCTAAGCTACTACAGGTGTGTTTCCAGCACCGCAGTCTCCCTTTTTGAGCACATTCATACTGCACGCGTACTGACCGAAGTAAGCAGGCAGGTTTCTGGCATGTATCTAACTACTGTTGGGCTCACCAACTGAGTATTCCTCCATGTACCTTCCTCAAACGACTGAAACGAGTGGGTGCTTTAAGGGATGTTGAGGTTTACACGGCATAGAGACAATTTGGAAGAGCAAGAGCTGTGGTGCCTGGCATGCTTCTCTGATGGACAGAGACTTTAGTCCGTTCTGGATAGTGGATAGAGACAAGTTCCGTTCTCTACCTCTGCCTGAGGGAATCTGATCCAAATTCTTCTGGTACTCATATTATCCATTCTGGATACATCTCACCTACATATAGCTGTATAAATGTCATTAGTTGTCAATGTCAATACCTACAAGAGCAATCTATTCTTGATGACCATTTCAGGATGGAGTCCTTTAACTTACGGCTATTTCTATTTTTTTCCCTTTACCTAACTCTTCCTATTAACTAAATTCCTGCTTCAGACTAAAATCTTTAATAGCTCTTTATCATCTAAAGTTTCGTGAGATGAATTCCAGGCAGGGTATTTAATGTCAAACACTGGTTCTCAGCCTCTCCTCCTGAAACCATTAAATTTTCTATGGAATAGCTTAACATATGTAAGATATGTAAGATATATTAAATATCTTATGAAAGATGGATACAGACATCATGAGTCCACAGTTCAGAAGATCAACATGCAAGTATTTGTGCTGCGTCAGCAACTGTGCATTTATAATACACAGGCAATCCTATGGGGAAAAGGCCACTGATTTGAAAATATTTAGAGAATTTTAGAAAATTAGAGCTTTTGTTTAAATAAGTGTTCATGGGCAATACTGAACATTTTCTCTCATGCTGGAAGTATTGTTTTATTTCGTCCACATGTGCATACAAAAACTGCTGTGAAATTAACTTCTACCTTTTACACATAGCTGTATTTTTGCATGCTATTGTTGTGCCTACTGAATATCCTTGAAAATAATTTAAAAGCAAAAGAAACATTGGCAATTAAGCCCCACAACTCATTTTGATACTGCTTTTAGATAAAATGGGGGAAAAGGGTTGTTAAACCCTGTTCTTTTTCACTATTGTTCTAGCAGCATAATACACACAGCTCATCTGAAGTGGTGGTAAAAAAGTTCAAGATTTAACTATGTTTATACAATCTCTCATAATCAATTACTTCATTAGTGGTTTACTTAGGAAGAGAATGAAAGATGAACCTGTAGAAGAGCTGATCTCAGCAGAAAGGTTATAGCATACTTATGATATAAATCAGGAGAGCTAAGTATATTTATCCCTTAAGACCTTTACTTAAGATCTGGATTAGCAGCTTTTTTGATACTTTTTCCAAAATGAAGCACAGTTCAAGTCTTGCTAGCCTTTATAAGCCATGAGACAAATAAAAGTAAATATGAGGATAACATGCTTAAAAATTATTTCAATCCTTCAGAATATTTCTCTGGAAAATCTGCAGTATTCTTTTAGTGAGGGCAGAGGAGGGACAAAGATCCTGTGATAATTTCCTACTTTCACATTAGATCTTCTCAGAAGAGTCAGTGCCTGACTTGAAAATTTCCAAGTATGTGCTCAGACTTGTTTGGTTACTTGTGGGAAAACCGAAGAGGGCAGTGCCTCCACCATTCATAAGAGAGAACCATAAGAAATTTAAGTTTCCCCATTATGTACGACATGTATTTGACACAGCTGTGTGCTAGCTTCCCCCTGTGCTTGTGCAGATTCACATACAAGAGTGAGAGCAAAGGAACAGTGTTTAGACTCGTTAAGTTGCAGAAATATTAAAATCAATGATATAATTTACTATGAAAACTACTATCATAAAAGAATGAAATGAACCCACAAGAACTTATTCAAAAAAGAAAGTCTGCTTGCATATATTTTTGCTATTACCTATGGATGTCAATTTAAACGAACAGAGGACAAGTTCTAAAATCAAACCTCAATGATTATTATATTTAAAAAGATCGCTAGTATTTCACAGTATTGTGAATCTTTCAGCTCTAAAGACCAACTGATGACAGATATGCCTATTTATTTCTATTTATTTGTGACACCTATGGTTACATGATCACTTTAAATGACAAGGAAAACTGCACCTTCATGCTGAAGAAGAATTATAGATGCTGTGAAATTTTCAATGCTGGTTGCTGCTTTTTTTTTTCCCCTCTTCAAAATGAGAAATTCCATCATAGTCTGGTAACACATTAGGTCATAAGATACAATGCAGTTTTGAGTTTTAAGGAGGTGGCAGGGTGCTGGGGGGCATATGCAGCATTTTCTGAGTCTCTCTCTGACAAGATAACTATTGGTAGTGGATTGAAGGACTGTGATGACTCTGCTACAGAAGAAAACTGTACCTTTTTAAGACAAGTGAGTACAAACTGAAGGTCTAAAAACCAATATTTTAAAAAATGCATAGTTTTTCAATGGTGGGAGAAATCTTTTGGATCAAAACTGCAAAATCACATACTTCCAAAATCTCATTAAACTCTGTTTTTGAAGAGAAATGGGCAACAGATTAGCGGGGCTTGTTAGTTGACAGAAAGGTGTGAAAGTTAACATGTTTGGCAGGTTGTTAATCTTTATAATATAAGGATAGATTTAGACTTGTGACCCTTAGATTTCTTCTTTTGTATGCTGCTAATAGACATATGAATAATCATAAAGACATACAAGACTTATTCTATTTTAAAAGGCTAACATGTGAAAACCAAAATTAGTCTTGAAGACAAAGTTAATTAACGCCTAACACTATTTAGGAGTCAAATTAAAAGCAATGTCAAATATTTCTTAAAAGGAAATAAATATTCTAATATTACCTGAACCTTAATTATCACTCTTTCTAATATCAGCAATTTTCAGGTCTTATCTTTGCTATTTACATATCATAAGAGCACTTACTGCTACTATAGTAAGATTTTCATCAGCATGAACACAGATTTCTCTTCCAACAGCTCTTCATATGTGTTTGAACTTGAGAATGTGGTGGCTTTTGAGGAAAAAAAAAACCAACACCCCAGTAGCATAAGCCTAAAGAGTTATGTTTGCTGCTTATTCTGAAAGCACTTCTAATCTTGGATTAAAGTTGAAAACAACTTGAGGAAGAAAAGGATGAAGAGGCAGTAATCTGCATTTACACTTAGACTATTTGAATCGATTGACCTTTATAATAAATTCCAAATAAACAAACTACACAATAGAATGAAGCAGTAACAAATTGAAAGACTAGATTTTGTGAACTCTCCATGGACTATTCAAGGATGGACACACCCTTAAGGTAATATATCTTCCAGTTATATCTTGCAAAGCCCACATCGACCTAACTCAATATCAAACTCAGTATTTTGATAAGAATGTTTCCACATAACTAGTTAGGTTACTTCGATAAATTCACTTTAGGATTGGACAGTAAGCAAATGTCTAAACTTCATGCTTCTGTTTCACTAGTAGTCTGATAAATACACTGCTGATTTCTAGTTTCATCCATGAGGACTTGAAAGTCTCATTCATGCTCAATTTAAAATCCTGGATTTAGCTGCTTTAGGGTGGCTTGCCGTGATTTCCTATCCTACTGACTACCGGCCTGTCTCTTTCCTTCTGAAATGCATTCTCTTTTTGGCTCTCTGCCCACATACTGTTAAGAAGCATTAGTTCCCAAGGCAGGCCTCATCCCTTTCCAGCTAAATAGAGTAAGAAGTGCTGATTCTACTATTTTACTGATATCCTCACTATATTATTCTTCATTTTATGGCTTGTCTCTGAATGCTCCCTGACCTAAGAACTTGCTGTTCATAAAGTGACGTGATTGCTCCTTTCACACAATTATAAAAGAACCCAACAACCCTGTTACTTTTACTTCCACTTCACTGATCCAAACACTGTTTGAATGCAAATGTTATAAGCTAGTATTTTGTCTGAAAGGAAAGCAAGATAACCCTCTTTTAGCCACAAGGAAAAAATGTTTTGATATCTTTTCTGGCTTTCTTTGTACGTTAAAATGAATAAAGACATCTGGGAAGGGAATTCTCTTGCACATTTTCTACTTATGATCATCTTTTAATGATTCTTGATTAATAATTCCAGAAAATGAAAGTGTTAATATTTGAATGCCAGGTGAGCTTTTCAAAATCACATCGTGTTTTAGCTGCTGAATTCAATGGTAAAACTCACACTGATTTAATGAAGGACAAAATGCTATTGCTGGTATACTGCACCTGCAACGTAGTTTTTGCTACTATAGCCATGTCATACACGGGATGCCAAATAACGTCATCAGTTTCGCTAAGTGTGGATCAAGATCCCGTTTAAGTTGCAGGTGTTGACGCCTGAGCAAGATATCCCAGGCATCCCTACAGACCACAGATTTGTAATACAGTACCTACCTTTTCCCTTGCAATTCCACCTGGCCCATAAGGGCAGTTGTACCTGGAATCTCTTTGTGCTGGGTACAGTCACAGTTGGTACTCTACAGCTGTGCAGCTACAACTACAACACACTACTGTGCTACATTTGGAGGCACCAATGGGAAAAGCTAGACTCTCCTTCATATTCTCTCCTTTCTCTAAATCTGTTCTTGGGTCTGGCAAATAGGTGCATCCATCGTGCAGATTCAAAGAAGGGAGGATAGTTCTCAGCCTTTCAAGGCAAGTGAAAACAAGCCAAGTATGCTCAACAGACCTGACATGTCTGTTGACTGGGAGCAGACTTGTCTCCTTTTGTTGATGCTACCTGGGACAAGCTGTCCCACTGATTTCTTCCTGTCCAATCCCATTTTTTGGCAGGAAGATACTTTGTAATTCTCTATCCAGGTTTTTGTGATGCTCTCACTCCTCTAGCAGGAAACATCAGCACAGGGTTTCATATCGCTAGACATTAGCAAACGTAAAACCTATGAGAAAGAGAAAACAATTACACGTTTTAGAGTAATTTTTGAAAGAAATAATATTTTAAAAGAATGCTAATAAGGAATATGGGAAAAATTATATAAAGGTATGCACTAAACATAGGTGCCAGATTGGCTTTATATCTAGAAAATAAATTATTTAGAAAATATGAAGAATCATGGATATATTTTCTCAGACTTCCCCAAACATCAGATATGATAACACTTGAAAAGTTGTTAATTTACATAAAAATGTTTAACATTTATTACCACAATAATTGAGATGGAGACAAAACTAGTTCAAGGGAAGAAAGCAACATACTTAGTTGGAAAGAAGTTACTCATGGAATTCCTTAAGAATCTTTTCATTAGTGATTTGGCACAAAGAGCTGGAGTACACTAATGAACTTTATTCAAGACACAAGACAGGAGGATACTGTATAGCAATATGTCAATCTTCAGGAATAACAATTAGAAAAAAGGCCACAGAGTTAGGATATGATGTTACTAAGTGGAGAGGGAATAGCAAAAGATATGACAGAACTAGGTTTACTTGTTGAATAGAGCATAACTGAAAGATGCCAGCGTAATGAAAGCTACAACATACATATGTTATGTGTCATACTATGTATTTGCAGAATTGAAGGTAAGTATTACTGCAACTTTGTAAGGAAGAATATTAAACCTTATCTAGAATACTCTATGCAAAATCCATCATTCACCAAAAAAGATGAATGCGAACTGGAATAAGTCTGAAGCAGTGCTACTGGTATGAAAGAAGAATTTTTAGAAGAGAACTTTAACTTTGGTTCGTATTTCACTTTGTAACCTGAAAATATGAAAGCCTTGTGAAGCTTATGGAGCAAGTCCCCACAGATCCGTTTCCAAGCACATTAAGGACAAGAGGTGACTGTGAACAGTCATCAGAGATTTGCCAAATGCAAACTGCACTTGATCAACCTGATTGATTTCTATGAGGAGTTAAAAGTCTCTGTGGATGGTGGAGGTGGTGGGAAGGAAGCACTGGAAGACACTTACTTTGATTTTAGGAGAGCTCTTGACAAACTATCCTTGTAGCCAAACGGGGGAAAGATGGACTGGATGTGTGAATTACAGGGTGGATGAAAAACCAGCTATGCAAATTAGAATCAAGGCTAATGGTTCAAAGTCTAATGGGCAACCAATTTGGGATACTATTTCTCAAGAGTCGATTCTGAGGCGAATGAATCGACTGAACGAGTCAATGAATCTCTGTCAGTGACGTGAATGATAGTTCAGAATGGACCTCCAGTAAGTTCATAAGTGACATGTGGGGGAACATCTGATATGCTTGAGGTCAGAGCTACTATTCAGAAAGACTTTGCGGGGTAGAGAAATGCGCCATCATAAACTTCATGAAACTAGGCAAAGATGAATATGAAGTCTGCATCTGGGATAGAATAGCAAGATGCAACTGCAGCAGCTCTGAAGATGGCTTCAGGGTCCTGATAGATGACATGTCAACATAAGCCAATGTCTGTTCTACACTGGGTATCCTAAAAGTAGGTTCAATATTCCAGATGTGGCCTCATGGTTGCTGAGTAGAGGGAATAATCAGTTCCCCATACCTCCTGCCATGCAACCCATACCCTCCACAGCATACCAGAAGAGCCTGTTCTGGTAGGCTAGAACACAGTCTTCAAGTTGCTTCAGACACACTTAGTAAAAACCCACACATACACACATGTGCACACACACACACACGTGCAAAATAAGAATTGTGTGCTAGGGCCGTAGGAGCACCACACAGGGCCGAGAAGAGACTCAGCATTATGTAGTCAGACTTAGCCAATCTGCTCTGGAAGAGCTAATGCAAAAGTGGACAGGAATCAGTGCATGAGCTACTTAACCTCCAGACCCTAAGGGCCCCAGACCTCTTTCATTCAGCATCGCAGATATAATGATTACAGTAAATAGCAGACACCTAGAGAAGTATAAGAACAGGGGAATGGTACAGTGATACTTTCCCCTGACACGTTTCCAACTGCCAGCAGTGTGTGGTTTAAGGATAACCTGATCCCCTGTATATAACTGCATTTAACAGCTTTGCTACAGTTTTAACAGACTTCGTGCTGATAACTTATGTAATGGCTCTTTGAATGCTTTTACACATCTGGCCACAGCAACATCCTGTGAGTTTCACTTTTGTTCCACAATTGTGGGTCATGTGAGAAAAGTGCTTACTTACATTTCTCTTAAACTTACTGCCTGACAATTTAATTGAATGCCAATAACTTTTCCTTGTACAATAAAACATGGTGACCTGGCCATTTTCTCCATATGTTATGGACATGTCCAGCAGCTCCTCCGACCTCAATCAATCATCTCCTTTCTATGTTGAAGACTCTTAGTCTATTTAATAATGCTTTCTACGGTTGTATGGAACTCTATGTTTGTGATGAACTTTTTCTGATTGCCTTTGCACATTTCCAAGCTCTTCTAACATTTTTTATTAGATGTGAGCAGAATTGAACACAATGTCCAAGACGAGGGCAAAACATTTATTTGGCTGTTAGTATAATGATGCTTCTTTTTCACTGGCTATTCCTAAAAATTCCAGAAGTTTTATTTCTCTTTTTTACAGCTGTTGAGAAGTGAGATTTAATAGCTGTCCTCCAAGAACTCTTTCCTGAAAAGTAATATCTAATCTATAGATCATCATTGTGCACCCACATATTTATTATTACATACAGCTATAAATATAATACAGATTAGCTAGTTTTATTTTAATTTCATCACCTTTAATAATTTGATAGGATCAACAACTGAATCACTTCAGTTTTATCTTCCCTCTGCTACCTTTTTTTCCTTTAGGTCATTCATAAAGAGGTTAAAGAGCACAAGTTTCATCTCATGCTTGAGTGGGACCTTTCCTCTTTGTAAAAATCAACCATTTATTCCTAACTTTAGTCTCCTATTGTTTAAACAGTTATTACTCCCCTAGAAAACCTAAGGAGGATTGAGCAAAGTTTCTTCTGGAAAATCAAGTATATTTAACACCTTTACAAATCCCTTTTCTGTGATCTTCTATAAGGAAAAGATGAATAATTTTCTTCTCTGTCCTAATTATACATATGTTTACAACTTCTTTTCCAGTAGAGAAGTCAAACTAACAGGTCTAGATTCCCCTCAGTCTTTTAAGGTCACCTTTAAATAGTCATTTTGCAGTTGTCATCTCCCATTACTCTGAAATTGAGGAAATGAAGCAACAGGGTATACAATTACTATTAGTTTTTAACAGTACTTTTTGCCAGCATGCAAATTTGAGGCAGTTCCTCCCAACTCCATCTCCAGAAAGAAAGCAGTAAAATTAAATAAAATGGAGAGTCATTTAGCCCTGTGGTGTCTTCTGCCTGTGCTCTATTTTTCCTGTATTCTGTTTCTTTTTTTTTTTTCCCCCAAATAAATCACCACACAATTGCAATTCAAGTTCTCTCACTTTTGGTTGTTTTTCCCTCTGGAGTGTTTTTCAAAACCGTGTACAGGAATACTTCAAAGCAGAACCTAAACTGAAAGTAGTAAAACCATAATATATCCAATTCTAAACATAAAGCTTATTCACCTTTTACTGCGTGTTGCCTTGATCTTTTTCATCTATTGGGACTCTATCTGAAGCTGCTACCATCTGCTTATCAGTCAGTAGAGCTAAACAAACTTACTGCCCATCAGAGAGTTTGACCATACCCACAGATGAAACAGGAGCATTGTGTTCCTGCAGTACTATACTATTAGCAAAATTATTTTCCTATTCTTAGCCTGGAAGTCTGATTTATTTGCAAAGGGAATTTCTTGAGTCAGCTGCCTCTCATCTTACTGATGATGGCCTTGCCATCTCTTCTTGATCCCAGCAGAGTACTCTGTTCCACTACATCAACTCCCAGGGACACAGGAGGATAAAGCTGAATATCTGTTTTCCTACCATAGTCCTCATTCTTTCTAAACAACTGCTTATAGTCATAGCTCAGGTTTCCTAATGTCCTGCTGTCCCCTAAATGCAGCTTCCCAATCTCAAGGTGATATTGCTTCATTAACTACGCTGCAACTGTTTTCTTGTGATGTTAATATCATCACTGTCTTCAGCTCTTTTTGTGGAAATACTGCCTCTGAAATACTTCCACTTATTTAAACAAGCTTCAAACAAAAATGAAAAATACTCTAGTTCCAGAGAAAAAATAATTTCAAAGCGTAAATATTCTTTCTGATAATACATCTTTAGTGCTGAAAACCTGCATACTATTAGTAGATGTACCATTTAAATCAAATCTCCACTTCAACACAGTGCCATCTGAATGGACTCCCTTTAAAGGAATAAAACTTACAAACATACAAGGTAAGTTAATTAGCTCTCTGTAGAAACGTGTAGAAATTATCGTTTTCAAATAGATCAACATAGGAATTATTAACATTGACATAACTTCAAAATCAGGTTTCAGGTTACAGAGAACAAAGTTAAACTATGGAATATTAATAACACTACCCCTCACATATGTAAATATTAATTTCTGTCCTTATCCCTTTACCCCTTGGAAAGGGATGCACTGCAGTTACTACTTTATCCAAAGAATTTATTTCTGGATTAAAAGTGTACCTGAATTTATTGCCACAAAACTGTATTTGTTGGAGAAAGATTTTCCAAACAGCTCTCAGTCTAAAGGGATGGAATTCCTTGTGAAGCACCTTTTGAATACTGAGATTGGTTGGCTTGAGCTTGACAAGTTTCTTTTATTTTTGCTTCCAATTGTAAGTTCTGATCCATAGTTATATCCCTAAAATTGCACTATGCCTACAGCCCTTTAATTTCAACACATCTTATATAGGAGTACAGTTATAGTATATATAATTTGTATTTAGGAATTAGCTCTGGATATGTGATTTTCAGATCAAGATTCTGATAGAAATATATATGCAAATTCACGTATAAGTTTATAGTTCTTTTTTCATTCCACATAGCTGCAGTGTTGTAGCAGAGAGCGAGTAAATTAATTTCCCACACTATTCAAAACTGAAAGAGCTGCAAAAAGATCAGGAATTAAGCTAAAATTTATTCAGTTTTTGGCTTTTTTTGTCCCCAAAGCAACAAGTATTTCTCTAGAATATAATCACAGGTAATTTTTAAAGTCAAAGTCACAGTAAAATGTTCGTTGCCATTTACAGGGACTGAAAAACCAGCTGCTGACAGTCACAGAGATTTCACGTCAAGTGCCTTCTACCAGGCAGTCAAGGAATTCGGTACCAAACTTCTGACTCACTCTACCATAACACAATCAGTGGCACTTCTTGTAAATATACTTTAACTTCAGTCACAAAGAAGGTAGGATTTATTTACTCCATTTATCTCTCTATATCATATGTGTCTTGAATTGGGCTAGTCACATTTACACCTAAGCTACAGTACCTTCAAAGTCAGAGGAGAAAATAAGTGACATTGGGGGGGGATTCATCTGACATAGAGAAGTCTACACCACGTAAAACGAGAATGATCATAACATTACTGAAAGAAATGTTGCCAGTCTTCCACGTCACACGTGACTGTATCTCTTGTTTATCTTCTACCAGATGTACATGTATGTGCATTCACCACTGACATTTCTTTGTAGTTAATGGAGGTAACTTAGCTGCCTTCTGGAAATTCTTCCCTGTCTCTCCTACCTACAAATACATCCTAGCTGACAACTTAGACAAAATGACTAATTTAAATGACTTAGAAATTAGATGACATGAATCGTAGTGCTCACTTCTAGCTAATCTACAGCTCCAGGCACAAATTCAGTACTGTGACAAACAGTAAGGACCTCTGCTGATCTCACTGGTATTTGAACTTTACTGTGTAAAATGACAAAATAATTTTGGATTCAATTGCTGTGTGGAAATTGTTCTCATGTTTATCACAGCTTCAACATTACTCTGAATTTTCACCAATCTCTCCTGTACTTGCTTATATTGACAAGAATCTAGTATGAAGAGTGCAAGAGTCTGTTTCTAAGAACAAGATCGCCAAATCAAAGTCTTAAATTGTTGTTTCCATCAAACTTCCTAATGCTGACTCAACTAGTTCAGAATATCAAATTCAAATATTAATGCACTTGTGGATTAAGTTTGGCCTGAACAGTAAAAAGAGACTATTACTCTCCATGATGTCACTACAGATTGGCAATCATTTTTAATGAATAATTGATCTGATGTATTTTGTCCTTTTCTCTGGTCATGAGGACTTCATACTCTTCTCAAAGGTAACAGTCAAGACTGAGCCACAGAAAACTCATAATACATTTATCTTTGCACTCTGAAAAAATCGTGACTTGTTTGATATTTTAGTATTTCTGGTTTGAACAAATTTTTACTAGAATTTTACATTAGATTTTATGTTTAAATGGAATAGTTTGTGAAAAAATTAAAATTGCAGTGTTTTGTTTTCTGCAAATACAATGTAACATTTGCAGACAATTCACAATTTACATTGAGCTTCTTTCCAGCTCAGCTGCAGCAATAGTCCAATATGAGAAATATTTAGTTAGAGAAAATGTCTTCGGTTTTGTTTTAAAACCTGAATAAATACTATAAATACAATTGTAATATATTCCAAATTATTAACAATATGAAATAAAGCTGATAATGGCAAGCAATCATCTCATTCCTACGTTATAACATAAAATGAACTGTTTCCTTCCATTCCTTTCAAAGAATATGGACAGTCTTGTTCGTAAAGCTAATCAGAAAAAACAGTACAAAGTCACAGAAATTCATAATCAGGCTTCTGAAAACTATTTCATCATGGAAGTGAAACAATAAATGGTACTTAACAATGAATACTACTCAATGGCAATTTCTGTAACAACTCTTATTCTACCCTATGCCACTGTCTTAGAGAGAACTGCATAGATGACTGAATTTCACATAGAATATTCACAGGAGTCCCCGAAGTTGGTTTCTAATCTTTTACAATCTTTGAGAACTAGACTGTATACCAAAAAAATGCCAGTGCAATCAGTATCAATATGCAGCAAGTGCTGATTCTCAGTCGGAACTTACCAACACATTTCTGGACACTTAAATAAAATCACAGAGTATTAATAAAAAAAGGAGGGTCATTCAGAAAATGCCATGATCACAACATGAAGGACTTTCTAGCAACTATACACATCTACAGAAAAAAAGAAAAACAAATGTGAATGATGGCTAACAAAAAGATTTATCCAACATCATAAAACGGTAAATATTTTGACAATGTTTTAATAGACTGCTTTATTTTGTGAAAGAACATATTCAGAATTTCTCACTTTTCACAAAACAAAAAAACCCATAAACTGAAAATATTTATTGTATCTGTCTGAATTGCAACAAAAAAAAAATTATCTAATTTCTCCGCCCTCAATTATAACTATTGAAAAAGTATTCGTCTCATCTCTCTGTAAATTGCTATTTATTGGTGCTATTAGATTGTAATCAATGCAATTGATACCACCAACACTCTTAACACATCACTCCAGAGTGCAAACTCACATTCACAGACACAAATTTTCTGGTTTGTGTGTTTCATGAGTATAGTATGTAACGTATAAGTTGCTGACCAATTAGATGTTGAGTTGCTGTTTCCACATTACAAATTGAATTACACCTATTTAAATTTAAAATTAATCCCATGAATAACTCCCTCCATGACACCTATTTTTCAAGAGCAGGGAGGTCACATTTCAAGGACATGGAGTGGTTACTTCTTGCTACACCAGCAATCTGACAGGCAGTCAAATGCTCAGTTCTGCTATCTGCACTAATTTTTTAGGGTTTCTTTTTTCAGGCCCCTGAAATCTGTGATATATATGGAATAGGATCACATTTCTTTTCAGTCTGTTTGAATGGTCAATAGAATTTACCAACATAAATGCATACAGGCACATATGTATATACACACTAATACACATAATTAAATACACACCCACATATACACTAACATATTTTGCCTAAATTTTTTCCCCTAAAAATTGTAGCTAGTCTCAAATTAAGGCATGTTTGATGGGGAAAGTCAAAGCTTACCTGAAGCTGAATCTTGCAATGGGTAGGAAAGGCAACAAGGACTCCTACAGGTGTATCAACAGCAAATGTAAAACAAGGGAAAGTGTGGGCCCACTGCTGAATGGGAATGGGGACCTGGTGACATAGGACACTGAAAAGGCTGAGGTGCTCAACACCTTCCTCACCTTGATCTCCCTGCCCTGACGCCTGTGAGACAGCCTAGAACAAGGAAGACTTAACCTTGCTGGAGGAGGATCAGGTTAGGGAACATTTAAACTAAATGGATGTATGCAATCTGGAACTGGATGGGATGCACCCATGGGTGCTGAGGGAGCTTGCTGCTATCATTGCAACACCACTCTCAAATATCTTTGAAAGGTCATGGCAAGCCAGGGAGGTTTCTGAGGCCTGGAAGAAAGCAAATGTCACTTCTATCTTTCAGAAGTGCAAGAAAGAGGATCCAGGGAACTCCAAGCCTGTCAGCCTTGCCTCCGTCCCTGGGAAGGTGATAAAGCAAATAATCTTGAAAGACATTTCTAAACATATGAAGAACAAGAAGGCGATTTGGTGTAGTCAGCATGGATTTATGGAGAGGAAAACATGCTTGACCAAAACAATAGCTTTCTACAGTGAAAATACTATCTTGGTGGACGAGGGAAGGCCAGTGGATGTATTTATCTTGACTTCAGTAAGGACATGACTTGGATGATGGGACAGAGTGCACCCTCAGCAAATTTGCAGATTATACAAAGCCGAGAGGAGAAGCTGATACACTAGAGGGTTGTCCTGCCAATAAAGAGGGACTTCAACAGGATGGAGAAATGGACTAACAGGAACCTCATGAAGCTCAGCAAACGGAGATGAGAAGTCCTGCATCTGTGGGGAAATAACCCCATGCACCAGTACACACTGAGGGCTGACTGGCCAGAAAGCAACTTTGCAGACAAGGACCTGGTGGACAAGAAGTTAGATATGAACTTGCAATGTGCCCGTACAGCAAAAAACTCCAACAGCCTCCTGGGATGCATTAGGAGAAGTGTTGCGAGCAGGTCGAGGGAGATGATCCTTCCCCTCTGCTCAGCACTGGTGAGGCCACACCTGGAGTCCTGTGTCCAGTTCTGGGCTCCCCAGTACAAGAGACGCATGGAAATACTAGAGAGAGTCCAGCAAATGGCCACAAATATGACTAAGGGACTGGAGCATCTCTCGTATGTGGAGAAGCTGAGAGTGCCAGGACTGTTCAATGGGAGAAGTGAAGGTTCAGGGTGATTTTCTCAGTGTGTACTTGATGGCAGTAAAGAAGACTGAGCCAGATGCTTTTCAGTGGTGTCCAGTAGCAGGACAAGAGGCAATGGCCACAAAGTGAAACACAGGAAATTCTATTTAAACACAAGAAAAACCTCTTTTACTGTAAGGGTCACTGGACACTGGCAGAGGTTGCCCAGAGAGGTTGTGGAGACTCCAACCTAGGAGTTATTCAAAACCCAGCTGGACTCCATCCTTCGCAACTTGCTCTTGATGACTCTGTTTTGAGCAGAGGGGTTGGACTAGATGGTCTTCAGAGACTCCTTCCAATCTCAACCACTCTGCAATTCTGTAATACATCGAAGTAATCAGTAATTTAATTCAGGGAATTGCTGCTGCCACCAGCAGTATAGTTCCCCTGCCTCGACTTCTTCGCTGTATTAAGTGCATCAGCAAGAGAAGAATCTTACATCCTGAAAAAGAGTCCCTAGCACATGCATGCATACATACATATGAATGTGTACTTTTTTCTGTATGTTAACATGAGTAATCATCTGAATAAAACCTAACAACATTCCTTGTACTAAACTTTTTCAAAGTCAGTGTTTTTCCTGACTTAGGACTATCAAGACTTTATGATGTCGTTAAATAAAACAAGGTAATTCTCAACAGAAATCATTCACAATTATATTTTGAAAGGGATTGTAACTATTTTCTGTATCTCTGAATTGTTGCAATTTTCTCAAAGCTCTCACAATAGTCATTTTCTATTTTATTATAACTCAAGGCTATTTTTTCCTGTTGTTAATCAAATATCCCCTGATCTAAAGCAGCAATCCTAACTAGCATTTTTAAACCTAATTGTATTATTTTAATGGGTTTGGATATATAGATGCTTCAGTAATTTGGCGTAATTCTCTCAGGCTTGATTAGGAATAAAGAAAAGAAAAAGTAACAAAGCTTACTTTTAAATTTTGTTATGCTGCCTCGAGAAGAAACAATAAGGAGCGATCAAATTTATGTATAGTCTTGTTACAACTGAATATGTTAATTACTTTTTATCAAAACAATTTGATGTTACTAGGAAACAGAGCGACACAGGCCACAGGTGGTAATGAAAGAAGGATGCCTTATCAGAAGTGACTAATAATGCTTGAGTTGCCAAAGTAACCAGATTGTCTCCTAAAAATGTATGCTTTGACATTCACTTATCAATGCTACTGAAATGCAACCCTTATCATATCCGCATAGCAAATTTCATTTCTGTATAAGTGATGAATATGCAGATTCTTCCATTATTTCAACGTCTCCTTTATTTCTTTTTCATGCATACAGGAAAAGAAATGCTTCTTGTGGGTAGATTTCACCCTCTGAGAGGGATAGGCAGTGGCTTCACTGATTTGTTTTTCTCACAGTTTTGCTTTTGGGTCTTGGGTGATTACACAGTAGTTTTGCTTTGGATTAAGGGTTAATAGTTTCTCTTTCCTTTATCAAATTCTTTTTGTTATGTTGTCATACATCACATTGCCTCTTTTAGCCACATATTGCTACTTACATATGACAAAATATATTGAATGTGCTATTTCCTAGAGAATCAAAGAATTTTGTTTCAGATTTGTTTTATATCTGCATTGGTGTAAAACCTCAGAAAATTGGTTGGATTTGAGTCACAAGAGTCTTAGACCTTTAGTTGCCATTTTCACCTCTGCACTGAAGACAAATGCACGTTTCTTAGCTTTCTCCTATACTATTAAAGAAAACTTCTGACTACATGTTCTGTATGTTATCATGACAGATACATGACTGCACACAGTGCTGCAAAAAGGGAAAATGCCTTCTTATGAGTCCTTTGAAGCAAGACCAGGCTACAAGAAACGCCCTGGCAGCAGTATGGCACTGTTGATATTTTATTTATTTATTGACTTCATATTGTATACGCAGCTGGCCAGCAGATCCCAGACCAGGTGGCACAGCACTTCTTATGCAGGGATTCATGGAGTAGGAGACAGACTGTGGCACTGTACGGCAAATATACTGCTAAAGAAACATGAGACAGGAATCAAAAGAGGAGAAAGGCAGAAATCTTGTGTTCAGCACGTCAGATTTGACAGATCTGAATTACATAAAGCCAACAATTTCGACTTGCTAAAGGTTTGTTCTTGGCACACATATAAATGATTAGCAATTGAAGAACAGTACAGAAATCAAATCCTACTTCCTTTGTTGATACAAAACAAAAGTATGACTTTCTCACCTTCGGAAATTGGCCATGAAAAATGTCTGTATAATTTTCACCAACACAGGCATACAATATCATCTTGGGAATAAGTGACTTCAGACACTTCAGAGCAGGAAATCAAAATGTTTCTCAGCTGTTGAATACTGCAAGCTGCTCTCAGTACAAGGTATGTGACAAATATAAACAGATTTCATTGGTAATTCAATCAATGAGTTACGAAATTTATCAAGAAGAACATCTGCAATTCCAGAGAACACTCTTCTGTTAAATAAATATTTTTCTATGCGCAGTACTGATTGTCTAATGGGATAAGATTTATCTCCTCTAATTTCAGACATCTAAAAATTAAATGTCTAAATTTGAGTCTTAGGATATGTACAATGATGAAGAAAAATAGACTTCATTAGAAGGAAATTTGTTTGACCCATGTAGATACCTATTTCAGGATAAGATGAATTGCTCTCTGGAAATATCTCTTCCGTGACTGTAAAGGGAAGCTGGGAATTCAAGCTTGGACGCTGAAGTTACAGTTACTTAAATTATGGTGTAAAGCTATCCATGGCGACTGCAAGATACAAAAGACACTTTAAACAACTGACACTTGATGTGAATGTAAAAGCACCAAGCTGAAACAGTCTATAATGCATGGCTATCACAGAAAGTAAACATTAATCTTGAGAAATGTAACTAAGAAATTTTTCTGAAAAAGAAAACTGTATTAAAACATTTGAGAATAATTTAAATTACAAATGGCTAAAACGTTTTGTGAGCCTGTTCCACAAACACCTCATATCAGTAGCATCCAAATCTTAAAAACAGTATCAAAATGTTATAAATATACATTTTCCCCTAAGAAATCTGCCAATTTTTAAAGTCTTTAGTCTGAGTATGATCTACAGGCCACATTGCTTCATTACCACGTTGATACAGTCCTACTGAATGCAGTGTCAATGGGCCTATTTGGAGAACACACTGCTCCTCAGTATCTCAGTGTGGTCAAATCTAGCTTTCCTCAGTCATTGCTTTTTTCACTGAGTTCGAAAAAGTTAGTCTAAGGCTGAAATTCACCTCACAGACCAGTCCCTATCTTCTTCATGAGAAATCATGAGCAGACTGAAGGTTGCAACAGAAACTGAGCCTAGATGGGATTTTAGATCTCTGGGTCCTGATGTATTAGCAGCAGTAAATATGCAATCAAGTGTCAGTAAAGATCTCAGGCTTTCCATTCATCATCATCCCATGTATCAATATTACTAACTTTTGGACTGCAACAAATGAAAACAGACTGAATAATTTAAAAGCAACTACTGAAGGTTACAATTTATTCTTCTGGAGTTTTCCCCCTCCAGCACCACCACCACCACCCCCCCACCACCCCCAATGCTACACGCTATAAAAGTTAAGAGATTTATTTACTTTTTTTCCTGTAGTTCAGATCCATAGACCTTTTTTTCTTAAAAGGTTAATACAGTCTTATAAGCTTTAATTTTCTTATTGCATAGGTCATTCTAATGTTTTCCAGTTAAGCTACTGGTCAAGAATGCACCAGAATCCTGAATATTTTTAATTCTCACAAAGTCATAAGTGTTGTCAAATCTGAAAATTCTGGCTGTGACCCACAATAGGCTCCAGAGTGGGCCACTTAAATCAGCAAATCTGATTAGGTTGGAGGCATTAGTATACTGAAATAATTCACAAAAGCTATTCTACCTGAGATTGAGGGAACTCTGCTACCCAAAAATTGCCTCAAGGGACCTAACCCCTTTCATGGGCAGCCAAAAATTTCACTTACAGTGCTTGCAATTAATGGACTACTGGGAAGTATACATTAATTATGAATTGTAAACTTTAAAATCAACAGGTTTTAAAATTACCACATCAACATTTCTGACTCAGAACAAAAATGCATGCAGGAGGTAAATATAAACACATATGCATAAAATGGTGTGGGGATAATACATCTGCCTTCTTCCAGCTATCACGCAATATCCAGTATTAATATATATAGCATTAAGTATATCTGTTAATTAAAGTACTAACTGAAGAAGAGGTTTATAATACTAGAGAAGATGAAAGACAACAGGATCGGGATTATGCAAGAAATAAATGCAGACTACAAGAGTGACTTATGAAATTTTTTTTCTCAACTCCTTTTATTGTTTTTGCTGTGAATAACACAGTAAGTGCAGAATATTAATATTTTAAAGGGAATAAGCAGCAAAGTAGATTCTGGCTGAATAGCACTAATCTCTCACTGCAAGGCCTCATGTGCCTAACAAGACTAGGTATGTGCTGTGCATATGAACTTTACTTACAACCTTTCCTTTTCTGTCTTACACTGTTGTTGTTATTAAATAATAATACCTCCCTAAAGCACCCAGTGGAACAAGGGTGGCCATGCTGTTAAACATGCAATGAGAGGCACGCATTGCACTCCTTTCCGAAGAATTAGCTTACATAAGGCAGGTGGGGCCAAGGAGAAAGGAAGAGTGATTTGCTCAAAGCCAGTGGCAAGTCAAAGGCAAAACCTGATCCATATCGTTCCAGTCTGATGTCCCTTCCCCTCAAGTCATTTATCTCCATGTTATCATATGGCCTATCTGAACCCTCTCACTTTCCCATAATAGTGATCATTTATTATATAATGTTCAGTAAAAATGTTACTGTACTTGATCTTAAGCTGTATCATTGCATGCTGTCACCAAGACAAACCAAACCAAAGAAAGAAAAAATAGACTTTCACATACAGTCTTAAGCACAGAGTTAACAAACATGTTATTCCCATCTGCTTCACATCTCTGATTATTTCATCTGAAAATTTTCTAATGGCTTGGGAATTTGCTTAAAAGAAACACTCACATAGATAAAAAGTGTGGCAGTCTGTCCATTTGAATACAAATTCGAAGTCACACTCCAAAAGCCCCCACAGCTACACTATTTACACATAACTTCTACCATGAAAAAGTCATAGCAAAGTTTAAATATCACTGATTTATAAGGTTTGGGTGCTCTAATCAATCCCAAGTCCATCCTGAAGTGAGACCGTGGTTTACTGTCTTCTGCAAGATGAAGAACGGTATCCAAGCTGGACAAGAGCTGCTCTTGGTGCAGAGGAAATCTCTCTCAGAACCAAATACACAGTTCTCGTCTGTCTCCCACTTCTCAATGTCTGCCATCGTTGAAAGATTTTTGTCTAATCTGCTCTTGAATTCTCACTCCAGTGCTTCAATGGCCTTAGTGTTAGAAATTTTATGATGTCAAATGCCTAGTTCTATTTTTTTTAATATATCTGCAGAATTTATAATTTAATTTTAATTTTTTTAATAGTTACTTTTTTCACGTTTCAAGATTTTTTTCTTAACTGAAAAAAATCAGTTTCCTTCACCATTTCTCAGGGGTTATATTGTCTTGTAATTCTTACTACTCTGGATGGTCTATCTGCAACTGCTCTTTCTCAGTTGTGCCCAAACCACCAAATGCCCCTTCATCACAGCACAGAGTATATTTATATATCTTTCCGAAAATGCTCCTGCCCATCTATCCCACTATATACTTCTGGACTTTTTGGCAATATCATGCCATTTTTGACTTCTGCTTAGTTTGTAATGCCTTGTGGCCATAGAAACATTCTTTAAAATGTTACGTAATCAACCATTCCCTAGCCTGTACTTAAACTGCTATTTCTCCCAGATTAATTTTTTTTTCATTTAAATTCACCCTATTTTCTTCCCAACGGTTTCTCCAAGATATCAGAGTCTTTTCTTTTAATGTCGCAGGTTAAACAATGAACAGGTTAGTGTCACTGGAAAATTGAATAAGCATTGTTCCCATTGTCTCATCCAAATCAATACCGTGAATATTAAAGAACACCAGACATAGAACAGACACTGCAGAACCCTTCCAACACATTCATCTAAACCAACACCGAAGCACTGATAACTACTCTTTGAGAATGACTTTCCAATCAAGGTTATGTATAGCCTGCTAACGGAGTTGATAACCTGTAGATATACAAAAACAGGATAAAAGCCCAGAATGAACCTCATGTGACTCAGAACGTATTGCAAATTTATAACTGCATGCAGCTTGACAGCACTGTTATATATGTGTTAAAAGAACATGAACAGAAAGAATCTTTCTTATTCAAAACACTAGTCACTCTTACAGCGCGAAAAATTATTTTCCAAGACTCTCTTATTAGCAACATCATGCATTATACAACAGCACTGCTTGTTCAAACTGTTTTTCTGATAAGAAACACTGCATTTTAAAAAGCAACCTCTATTTTAATATTTAATACCTCAGCATATCTAGATCTCCAAAAGTAGCAAGCTATTTAGGCAAGTAGTGCACTTTGTGTAATGTTAAAAGCATTTCTGGCATTTTATGTTATCTGCTTTTTAATGACTATATTTTCCTAACATTAAAAATGAATTAATATCTTTCCTTAAGTAGTCTGCTGAATGCTGAAAGAGTATATCTGACAGGGTTACTCATACCTTGCATATACTGTAGAGCCCTACACATCAGTTTGTTTTTCATACTTTTGAAAGGAAATGGGTTTACTTCAAAACTCCAAAGCTCATCACAGTTATGCCTGGGCACCAAGGAGAAAAACATACACTTCATACCTTCAAATTTCTTTAAACTAGACTGTCAAATGCTGTCACCACTGCTCTTACTGGCATTTAAATCCAGTGATGAGAGAGCCGTATCAATTCTTCAAAATCGCACCCGGTCTAAAATTTGCAGAAAAGAAACCCTCAGAGCTGTGTGGTGAAAGTCTTAGGAACATTAAACAATGACCAACCCTTTCTTTATTTTACCCTCATCTCTAACATAAGTAACTTCTTTGTCTGTGTTTCCATCACAGCAGAAAACGTACTTATGTATGCATAACTAGACAAGTAGTTTTTTTCTGAGGTTTTTGTCTGTTCCTAGTAAGGACTGCAAACTTTTTATTTGTTATAAAACATAAGCAAAAATGACCATTCATAGCATTCCTAAGGTAAAACAGGATTCCTGGGAGTATAATAAAATACTGTGTACTATATTTCTGTGGTTTCCCATTTTTGGTGCATTGTTTTCTCCTCATATTCACTCAGGTTATGTATTGAATTCTGAAAAGCAGCCCTTCATTCCAACCTGTGAATGGCCTTACATTTTATCAGCCTTTTTCTCTTTACACCCTTCCAATAAGAAGTAAAAGAGACAGAAGGACACACATCTCAAAGGCCTGATTTTGCAACTTTTCATTAAACAAAAGAAAGTCAAGACTTCTCCAACCATCTATAACAATTAGAAAGCTTAAGTCAGAGAATTTGTTCTAAGAAATACCTCTTAATGACAAAATATGTAATAAAAAAATAAGAGAGAAAAATATGGATGATTCTATCAGAACCAAATCAATAGTAAGGAAGAAATTCCCTGACACTTTTTGCATATTGGAAAGATCATCCTGTTTTCCCACAATTTTTGACTGACTTCCTACATTTCTTAGAGATAAGAGTGGAGCTTTGACATAAAAGATGTTCGAAAGATCCATATGACCTAATCCCATTATGAACCATGCAAATGCATTCATTCACCATGTAGACACCATAGTTGTAGAACTACAGTGAACTGCAGCTGATGTTACAAAACCACACACCACTATTTTTTTCATTAACTTTACATTCTCTACTGCAAATCTTGGCAGTGTTTAATGGGAAACAAATGCTTCACTGAGACCACTATATTAAGCTATTCTCTAAACTAAAACTAAAACAGGCCAGATGCAGTGGCAACTAAAAACATGCAAAATAATTTCAGAATCCAGTCTCAGAGACTTTAATTGATACCTAAGAATTCCAACACAGATCTGCTTGCCTTCTTCCTCTGAGACCACATAAATATACGTCTTCACTCCAGAAAAAGAAGTAAGGGAAAATCTTCCCTGACCTTGGTATGCAACATGCTAATAACTGCGTAGCAGTTAAGGCCTAAGCCAAAAGCCTGACTGTCCTAATATTCTGTAATCCATGTAATTCAGGTTTCTCCAACATGCTTATTACCCTAGGTCCAGAGATTGTAACTCCGTTATTCTGCTCCCTTCTTACAATGTATACACATCAGTAAAAAGAATGTCTATTTTCATACAGCTACAAAAAAAGTTCCACTTTCCTCTCTATCTACAGAGTTACAGCTCACTGTGTAAACTCCAAAATGTAAGGGACAAATGGATATTATGATACATGAATGGCAAGATCAGTTCTAGCACCTATTCTTGGAGTGCTAAGTGAATGTTCCTTGCAGGCTTATTGCAACCTCTTTGAAAATGTTGTCCCTCATTATACCGAATAGAGGCTTGATATTAGCAGTTATTATATAATGATTTTCTTTCAGAAGCAATGGTTCTTTCACCCACATGATATGTTGTTCTCATGCATGCTGCCATTTCTAGTGTAATATCTTAAATAAAGTACAGTAGCCTATTTGTCCTACTCACTGGAATTACTCTCTGGAAGCAATGGCAAGTATTTCACAGAATTTCACAGATTTCATCAAAATCATCTACATCAACTTCTAAGAAAAGCAATTGTTATTTGCAGCTTCCCAGACTGCCAAACACTGCTTCATTATCTTGACCTAGTAGTCTACTGAAACTTTCCCGTAAGGGAAAGCAACTATTTTTCATATTAGTATCACCACTATAATTAGCCCCCTGCTGAGTTGTCCTTAGCCCAGGGCTCAGTCAAGAAATTATATCTGGAAAACAGCATTTGATTAGGATAAACTTATAAATTCATTACACAAGTCTCCTAGCTATCATTTAATGTGGATAATTCAAACTCCTTTTCACGAGTTATTTAATGAGACAATAAGTATCTATGGGACAGGGTATTTGAAGTTCCTAGTAATATATTTGCGCCATTATGTGTCATATATATGCCTTGACTGTGTGTTCAAAAACAGGTGTTTGAAGAAAGACTAGGAATTAAAGGCCACTGGAGAGTATGAGTTTCTATATAACTGTATCAACAAGGTTAATTTAAGTCATGGAGCGGTACCTTGGTGATTCACGTAAAAATCAAATGAAAATGACTAAGATTTGCTTCCAAGTATAATCTTTCCTTTCTCAAAAAAAGAAAAAGGGAGAGTTTCTGCCTGTGACAGATTTGCTACCAAGTCCCTCAAGAAGATTTAAATTAGCATTAATAAGGAGCAAATCTCAAGTGATTCGGAGAACTGTTAGGGCTTAGTTCTGCATCTCAGAAACTGTGAGTAATACTGTGAAGCGTATCCTGTTGGAGCAATTTCTAAGGCATCATACACAGGCCTGCATTGATTCATCTCTCACAAAAGGCCAAGACCGCTTCACTATCATCTTGAATAGCTCATCTTGGTTATTAAAGATGTAGGTGTAGAGAGAAAAGGATTTTTTGTCCTCCTTATCAAGACTGGTCCTCTTTCATTCTGCAGTAGACATCTCTGGTTTTACATATTCCTTCCTTATTTCCAACTCATAGTCCTGACTTGGAGATGGGCACTAGGAAAACAGCCCTCTCCAGGGGCGCAGAAGTGGTGGCTGCCTTGCTGAACAGGAATTTGGCAAAGCCATGCCTCTCCAAAAAGCAGGGGATTCCCTGCGAGCACAACCAGGGGTACCGGGGCAGTCCATGGGGACCTATGCTGCTCGGCTTCTCCTAGCCAGTGATGTTCCTACCACCAAAGGAATGGCACTGCGATGGGTGGAGTTGTTGCCTGGAAGTTTGGTTGCAAGTTGCTGCACCACAGCGGCCTGCGTGTGAGCAAAGAGAGCATCTCAGGCAGGTTTGGCAACTCTGTTTCAAACGTTTGTGTTGTTCCTACCACTCAGTGATAACAGTGCAAGAAGATGGGAGACCCTATATTGGTTGTTTTTTTGCAAATTTATGCAAATCAAGAGTTAAAAATACAGCCTAAGGGTTAGGAAGGTCATGCTGCCTGGAAAACACCTTGATCACACCAGAAACCTCTCACAGCTAAGGATGGAAAAATACTGATTGTACCAGCAATATCTGTCAGCCTGGCCAAGGATGGGAACTTCACGAAACAGTGTGCAAGCCTTGCACAGTGCCTTTCGTCTCCTCCCACCATGAGCCAGGGGAGCACTAACACGGTGGCCACCTCCTGTCCCAATCCTGCTTGCAATAGCTCTGCTCTAACCCCAGCTAGGAGACAGTGAGAAGTTTTACATATGTAGATGATTCATTTCCCGTTTATGTGATATATTATTGTTATTCAGGAACAACCAAGGACACTGAATCTGAAAGTAACTATAATTCTAACGTGCAAGTGCCATAACTTTATACTGTGAAGCTACCTTTAAAAATATGATTGGAGTATTACATTTCTGTGTTATTTTCTTACTGGAACACAATAAATTCTTGTCAAGCCTGCTAAAATTGGAGGATTTTATTCAGCTAAAGCTTAAATCAGTCTGACTTATGCAAAATTTAAGAGGGATAAGAAAGGTGCCCTTTGCCATATCTCACTGGTACCTCGTATACCTTGAGATCAATGTGCCTTTCAATATTCATCGTGACAGGCTTTATTCTAAATTCCCACAGGTGCAGCAGTCAGTGGGAATGAGACCAGGCACAGTATTGTTCCATATACCTTCAGCTTTGAAAATGAGGTAACAGAAGATCTGGCCATTACCATTTTAAGACGTGCAGTTGGGGTTATTTTTGGTTCTAAGCTTTTCTGTGCTCAGGCAATTGTCTTCCCTTTGCCATTAGCCTTTACTTTGCCTGATCAGGTGGCCTGTCATTTGGCACCTTCCTGTTGCTTTCTTGGCCTCACAAGTTTTGATGGGCTTTTATGGGTGGAAAGGTCTCATCAGGCCTTCAAAACATGAAATCCACATCTGCTAACTATGGGGGGAAGGAGGTCCAGACAAAATGGATAGCTGTAATTGCATGGAGAAGCTTTATGCCTCCAAATCATGACCGAATGATCCTGTGATGTGTAGTGTGCACAGTTTGCACCTGAAATTTGAATTAACTGGGTAAGGAAAAATCTGTCATTAATGTGTATGATGAAAGGGTGTCATGTAAAAAACTGGATTGCAGGTAAAAAATAAGTTTCACTTTTACCATGAATATTTCTTTTATTTCATCTGAAAGCCTGTTTACCACCTTTCTTAAAAAAAAATAAAAATCTGAGGCTCTGTCTGCTTTCTGTATGCTTTACAATTTCTGACGGGTTTTTCCAAGGATGATGAGGGACAAGATCCTTGTTAAAGAACACTTTGAATCTCATCCAACAAAGATGACAATAAATCTTCAAACGATTTCTGACCATATGTCACAACTCCTGAAGGCAAACGAAGGCTTTTACAGCTTTCAAATAATCTTTGGCAACGACAGCGGTTAAGACACTTCTCCTCCTCCCCACTCTCCTATCTCACAAACGGGAGGCAAAGGTTGTGCTTTCATTCACCCTGCTTTCAGTGTCACACATCATGACCTGGGTTACTGTAAACTAAACACTAAAAACAACATGAAAGGTCTACTTAATGTGTGCAAATTAAGAAACCTGTTATCCACACAGCTCATGCAGTTTTCAAAACAAAGAAACTGCCTTACGTTCCTAAACTATACTACTGTTCAAGGGCAAACGTTATTTACTTTGGGGTTTCTAGTGCTAAATCAGCTCCAGACACAGAGAAATAAATAATTCTGTTAACCGCTGTACAGAAAACTTGCAAGGGCTGAATTCTATAAATCACTATATTTGCCACACTTAATAGTATGATTTTTGCATCTGTTTTTTCCTGTTGAAAGGCTCAGATTAGTACATCAGAGTGTAAAACAGTGTCTGAATTTTAAGAAAACAGTAGTGCTTGCGACTTCAATAGAACATTTGTCTCCTTACAGAGAATCTTGTGAGTTATGCAGATCAGTTTAGCAAATCTGGGAGAGGGCTACACTGAAAGAGAATGCATTTATCCATAGGCACATTTTTTTATATCAGGTTTCAAGATAGAAGCAAAAAGTATGCACTACATTTTAAAATATTTGTTATGGAAAACAATATATCCAAGTGTCCCCGACAAGACTGGCCAGTCTTCAGTTACTGGAAACGGATGATTTCTAGAAGCTGAAGACTTCATCAGTAATGAAATGCTATGTTTACTGGATTTTACTTATCTAGAAACTACAGAGGGAATCCAAATGCAAAGCATATCCTGTGTTCAACCATGTAACTTAGTTTTTATATTTCTTGCAGAATCCTTAGTCTACAAATCAGCTCATAAATTTCATACACACACACACACTTTTCCTCAGTATGGGTAATAATAACGTGTGACAGCCAGGAGTAAGGAATCTCACTATAATGTTCTAAAAATTCTTTATCTGTCTCAAAAATCAGCTTTAAAAAAAATCCCAGTATTTGCTATATTTTTAAAATCTTACTTGACATTCAGGATTATTTTTATTATAATCTAACAACTATCTACAATTTATTGTGATGAAAGGATGCACAAGTCAGTGTGCTTCGATGTCCCTTGTGTATTTAGGAGTCAAAGTTCCACAGGCATGAAACAATGGAGTTTCAGATCCTCAGCTGTGCAAAGCCTGATATTTAAAATACTCTTTGGCACGTACATACATTTAAAAGTCTAACCCCTGATTTTTGACAGTTTACTTTCATGACTTTGATGCCAGGTTGGTTCAGGGCATGGGCAGTGTGAGTTTGTAGCTACCTATTCCCATCTGGGCATTTCCCTTGGTGGGGAAAAGACAGTGTCTAGGAATAAGGCATCTGTTGACCGGTTGATTACGCCAAGCTCACAAAAAACCAAAAGCAGAAGAGGGATGGGATCTGGAATCTATTTGGGGATTTACGAAGTGTTGGGATGAACAACTTGGAATCTCCTCAATGACACAGCAATGATTTTACACATCACATTTGAGGCAATCAGTTGACTTCTTAAATTTGTTTAAAAAAGCAGAAGCAAAGAAGCAGCTGATGAATGCAGTGGTGGTTCTCGCCTTAGAGTCTACCCTTTAAATTGAAGATCTGGGTTCAACATTCACCTCAGCCAGAATATACCTAAACTTTTTACTTTCCAAGAACATGCCCTCATCCCTTTGGTATTTTAGAGTGAAGATTTCTTTTCCTGTTGTAAAATATTATCTATGGTGAGTAAACAAATAGGAATATGTAGCTTTCTGAGGTTTACCTCAGTACTACTGAGTTAAAGTAATGGCTTAGGCCAAAAAAACATTACAAATATATCCACTTACAAATCTAGAAATCTATTTTAGACATCTATCCAGGTATCTTCCTGCAAATTATACTTACTGTCTGGCAAAACAGGTGTCTTCACTTTCAGGACATAGTGAAATACATGACACATGTCAAATATTTGCTGAACAAATAAGCAGAAACTGGCATGCATATGCGTATGTACTCTCCATGATGAATGAAATAAATTACATGCTTACATGCTTTCAAATCCAGCCAAGTTTCTCTGAGCTGTATTTTATACTTCCCATTAATTATATAGGAGAAATTGGAAGATCTGG
The DNA here is from genome assembly GCF_000690535.1 of Cariama cristata. Classification (NCBI taxonomy): domain Eukaryota; kingdom Metazoa; phylum Chordata; class Aves; order Cariamiformes; family Cariamidae; genus Cariama; species Cariama cristata. The sequence goes on from NW_009636259.1 coordinate 55,925, forward strand.
AACTGAAGTAATCTTTAAGGAGAGAGGCAAATAAATAATTGAACACTGCATTGCTTCAGATATCTTCCACATTCTTTTGCCCTAAGATATCTCTTTCAAGCTTCAGGGAATTAATAAATTAGACCACTGATCCATCTATTACACCTACTTTGGGGGACCACAAAAAAGGGAGAAAAAAAATCAGGGTGGAAACATTTTATCTTGTAATTTACTCCCCTTCAGTATTGTTTAACATCTTCCCAACTGAAAAAAAAACTAGTGAAAAGTCTGTTAAAAAACCTGCATTTAAAAGTAGGTGTATTTATTTATTTATTTACTGGATTACATGAAAATACAAAAAAGTCTACTTCCAAACATTCACAGAAAACACTTTATATCCATAGGTAATTTGTCTTAAATACACATACGTGTTTTAGATAATACTAGTTTTTGATCTAAGATATGCTACATTTGATGAGTTATGATAAATCATAAAAGTTATAAGAAACAATACGAAAAATTATGAGGCTACATTCTTGACTTTATAAGAAAGGGCAGTTCAATCTAAATCTAGTCAAAATTCATGACCTGTGTTATTTCTAAACTGAGCTCACACTCAGAGTGTGACCTGAGAACACGCATACCCCTCTGGCTGTGCCCTCCCTGTCTGCCATTCTAAACAGAGCCTGACAAGGAGGCATCAATGCCCCAACTTTTATCTAGTCCTTCAGAGGTTCAAGCCCCCTCTCACAAGCTGGGAGATCAAAGTTAAATTTCCTTCTCTTCTCTGGGGAGGCAGGTTAAGGATCAACAGATGGGCCTGTCTTGTAATGTTGGCATTAATTTATTTCTGACGAACACCCTAATTAAGTAAAAGAGAGTCCCTAGATGAGAAAGTAGAATCCCAAGACTGTCCCTCCCCTTCTTTTTACAATCTTCACAGCCAACAGTTGTCTTCTTGAGTATTTTCTTCAAACTTACATGCTGAAAATTTGTGCCCATGGGTTCAAACACACTTTGTAATACATATTCCTGTAAAATAGTTTAGGCTGCTCTTGCACTGCCCCAATTTTTTTCTCCCTAGCCAAGAAAACACAATGTACCCAAGAAACACTGTGAAGGAGCTGCTGTTATCTCTTCCCTCCCTCATGATAAAAAACACCGAGAATCCCACTTGAATGCCACAGTGCAATATGGAGGAAGATTTAAACTTTACCATTAAGCTTTCAAACTGTCTAGCTACAGATTTAGCTGGTTTCTTTCTGCTGATGTCATTTAATTACAAATGCTGAAGCTTTTAGCAGCAGAGAGTCAGATATGTTTGGTTATGAATGATTAAGTGTGCATAAAGTTTTTACCAGCACATTAATCATCAGGTATAGAAAGAAGCATGACACTGGTTAAAAATTCACCGCTTCACTGCCCATGGGAAGTGTAAAGTTTTAGCACCCAGTCAGAGATTGCTTACCTTTACGACAGGCCAAGCGCTGAGTAAGATTCGTTGAATTTGCATTCCCCTAAACAGTACTTTCATTTGGTTAATGAGAGTAATTGTCCTTTGACAGTATGAATGGCAGCAGCAGGAACAACAGCAGTGGCAAAATCAGATTAGGAGTTTTAATTATGCTTTATTGGATGCCTGCTGCTGGAACTTAAACCAGACACTGAAGAACAAAGCAGTTCAGGGCAACACAGGTATCTCCATACACCCTTGTATTTACCTGCCTAGCTTTGCCCAAATTGCCCACTTTTCCTCTCCTGTGATCCAGCAGAAATGGTTTTATACAGCAGAAGAGCAGCACACAGAGACTCCGGACAAAGTGTGGCCCCTCCATGGTAAGTTTTGAAAATACACTTAGTAAAGGGCTGTCTTTCTATTTTCAAGTATGCACAACTGTAAGCATCTTTGTGACTTGGGACATTCCTGTGAACTTTCTATTCCTTTCACGCTACAGAGCCTTCCTAAATGTCATCCATCTCTGAGTGGGAAAATCCCTTTCCTGGCTTCTGGGATGCTAACTGTCAGAGTGGGCCAAGTTATGTCTATGTGTCAAGCCTGAAAATAACTCGTTAAAAATCTAGGAGATTGTAAAAGTGTCTCCAGCAGGCCAGATTTTGTATTCAAGCCTTCTTTCTCTCCTAAATGGGTGAGAAATGTTTTGATGTACCTCAACATTTCAACATTAACTCAGGGTAGAATAAAAAGTCCTTTAAATCAAATGTAAAATAGGAAACAGTTGGAAATGTTTATAGTAATCTATACTTAAACTAGATGTGTGAACATCAAATATAAAAGATTTCTCTATATATCCAGCTCCCAGAGACACCCTCAGGAATCCTGATGTCCTCCACCCCTGTTGCATCTGTTCCTACTGAAACATACTGGGGTTTATAGACTGTTTCTCTGGGTGCTCTCTGGAAATTATACACACATTCAATTCTGCCCAATTCCCAAATTTATTTACCTCTTTGACTTACTGGGGAGGTAATTTAGACAGTCCTCCCATCCAAAGGAAGGTTGTCCTGCTGCTGATGCTGCAGAGATGCAAGCATTGGTGCAGCAGAACAGTGTTGCTACCTGCACTTGCCTGACCAACTACAATCTCGTTGATTTATGAATAATTCCTTTTCCAGCCTGTGTAAAAATGTCAGAGCAGAAATTTCAGTGACTCCATTTACGTTTATAAAACCAGATGCACTTTTTATGGTAACTTGGAGATTATCAAATATACTCGATACTCATATGAAAATGAGATAAATGTGTTTAGCTCATTACATGACCTCATAGGTAAATATCGAACACTTGCATTAACCTTGCTGAGATGACAGCTGTTTTGGAGTGACTGTCCCCTAAATTTATCTTTGGTAGGTACTGTAGTAACTTCTAAACTGGAAAATCTAGTAGTTCGCCATATAGTTAGGGAAGAAGCACTGAAATAACCCCAATATAGCAGC
>NW_009636259.1:58889-99359 GCF_000690535.1 Cariama cristata
AGCAGGAATTTGAAAACTGCAGAAATCCAGACTATAATTTTGCAAAGTGCAAGCCTCAAATACAGTGGGAAGAATATCTTAGCTCTCTGAAAACTCCGAAAAAAAGAATATGTGTATAAGAACCCATGCAGATTTTAGGTCTGTTTCTTTACATCTGTGTTTGTAACTTGGATGCTGCAGATATAGAAACTATATCTCAAGAGATATTTCCTTTTCATGTGGGAAGTCTAAAGTACAAAAATGACCAGCCATGGCTATGACCTGCATCAGCTCTTTTTTTGATAGGCTTACTATTAGTTCATCATGTTTGAGTTTCTTTATGAAACAGCAGATGAAGTCTGCACAGTACAGCTCCAGAAAAATATTGACAGAAAACACAGAAACTCAAGTAAACAACAACAATAACCTTACATATTTACATATGTACATATGTAACCTTACATATTTACGTACTTACAACCTTACATACAACAATAACCTTACTACACAAACTGACTGAAGACTTAGAAGAAATCATTCATATACTATATTAAAAGATCCTTAATACTATTCCCGATTATTAATCTTCAATAAACTTGCGATGGTATTTGAGGGAACATTATTACTTTGCTTATTTGGATAAAGACAGGGGTTTTTGCAAGAAAATATGCTAAAGTATGACTACTAAGCAATTTCAGCACAAATAACTTTCATGTTCTACCCAAGTAATCATCTGATGAATAATATAATTTAAGAAACTACAATAACACAAAATAAATACGGTATGTGTAATGATGTTGCCAATTAAGGCTACCCAGCAGAAACCATTTACCTTTTTCTAACAGTAACATAAAAATAAAACCCAACTGAGATTTCTTTCAGCCTCTCCCTGCAGGACTAGCTATACCTCCTTTAAAGTGAACTTTCAGGATAATAAAGCAATGGCATGATGAATATTCTAAAAGGTCAATACTAATTAACTGCATTAATGTATTTTACATAGAAACAGCTGTTTGAGGACACATTGATTTTTTTCACATGTGTACCAGCAAAAGTCCTTCAGCAAGATTTCTGTGAGAAACCACTTGAAGGAAGGCAGTTAGAGTACAGGACTTTAGGAACACTACGGTATATTTGGTGTTCATGTGTATATTCTTTGTGTCTCCATGCATCTATATACACATACACAGAAATATGTTACGGTAAGTTTACTCAGATCATTAGTTTAACAGTGTCAACATTTGCAAAGAAAACAAATCACATCCCCATACATACAACACCAGCATTGAAAGAAATCAAACATCTTCCCAGATGCTGTGAAGTTAGCTCCTGTCCTGGCTGAACTCTAACTTGCAAACTTCATCTAAACACTTTGTATGGGTTCAGCTACAAAGAAGCTGTTACTCCAAATGATCCATCGTGTTGTCAATTTCTCTCTTAAAAAAATGGCACTTTTCACCTCAAAATGGTCTAGCTGACTGTGAAACAACAAAGATAAACAGTTCCTGGGCTTGTATCTGTGCATTGTGGGCTATCTTTACATTAGCAAGCGGTGCACCAAAATAGGAGGTTCTGTAGAACAAAGCACTTCCCGCTGAGTTTTGGGGAGTATTTAGTGCAGACTCATTCTAGTTCATTCTTGTGGTGCACGTGAGAACAGAGGTCAGAACACCTCCTTCAAAATAATACTTTTCATCCTACATAAAATGCTAATATACATGCGCCTGTTTGAAGGAGGTGTTCTGACCATCCCACCTTTAAATATTTTCATTACTATCATGGAAACAGTGCTGGAGTGTAGAAAGTGAAGGCTTTTTGGATGAAACATAAGCAGATGTTTTTCTGCAAATCTCACGTGCACCACAAGAATGAACTAGAACGACCCACTGACACCTGCGGTCAGACAATTACATAATCACTGCCACTTTCTTTGGAAAAAAGACTAATCAACTCAACTATACACAAAAATTGATAATGTGCATTTTAAATGCCTAAAAAGGAAAAATTTCTCCTAATGGTTTGACTTTTAAAAAATCTTACTAGTTGCCTGGTATTCTGATTCTGGAGACAAAAGCCAAGTGTCCACTTTCACCGACACTGGAATATTGCGGCTGTTAACTCTTCTAGTTAACACTCTTCCGGTTAGACTCTTCTAGTCTTCTTCAAAGACTTCAAAATATTTTCTCCTGCACATAAGGAGCACCCTAACTTCCATCTGGAAATAAACTTATTTACCATTGCCTTTAGCCTTTTAGCATGAGTTCCTTCTCCTTAGTTGGAGAATCTTTTCCTGACTTTGCTATCCTAAGGGCAACTACAGTTGTTGCAACTCTACAAATTTGGTAGTTCAAGGGTTACAACAAGCTTAGCATGTGGGGCACCTGGAGGCAGCTTTTACTTCCTTAGCATTTGCAAGTAACTAGACAGTTTAAGGGGTGTTTTTGGAGAAGGAAAACAACATGCAAACAGTCAATATTAATTCCTGCTATACCATGAGGATATATACGAAGGAAGAATGGATTTCCCTTCTGCAACCCAATATTTACTTCAGATTACTGGAGGAAGGGTCACCTCAAAAACTGCTTACAAAATGGAAAGAATGAACTATTATTTCAATGAAAGTAACAAAATTTTTTCCTAAAATACTGCTTTTTCTCCCAAGATGTGAATTTTTTTCTACTCTTCAGTTAGCTTCTGGCAATAAATGCAAACAAAACCAAGAAATAACACTGCTATAGTTTCTTCAGAGCCTAAATGAGCTTTCTGTTTAGATGATCACAATGGGGAATTTAATATTTTTCAGACATCTAGTTGGCAAAATAACAATCAACTTATTTAGCTCATATATAATATTTACCACTGTATTTCAGGCTGACTAGTCAATAAAGCCTCCATTCCATAACAACTGAAGGAACCATTAAAATGATATACAGAGAATAGACATGACATAAAAAAAGGTCTAAAAATCTTTTTTTTTCTCCTTTGAATGGAGTATATGCCGCTGCATTCTTTAAACAGACAGAACATGAATCACTTTCTAGAAAGCTGCTCTTTATTGGATAAAAGTATAAATAATGCCAGTGCCAAATCTTAAGCCAAAAGGAAAGTAAGAGTCACATTCTTCTTTGGAAATAGTACCTTTGTCCTAATGATAGCTATTGAATGTAACAGCTAAATGTCAAAGAACAGAGAAAGAAGAAGAGAAAGAAGATTTAGCATTAAAATCTACAGACAAAAAGGTCATTTCATCATTCATTTGAGCAAAGTCCCTTTACTGTTTTCTTAAATTCTGGTGTTGCTAGAAGAGAGTATTTTTATTTATATATCGCTATAGTGGTCAATATAGTAAAAAAAGGAGAATATAGTAGGAAAAGGAGCAAAAATCAACTGTTCAGTGTCATGGAAAGTAACTGTTCCATAGTTCTTTTCCATTGTCCGTATAGAATAATATAAGAAAAGCAGGGAAGATAGACTAAATGCCAACCCAAAATATTGCTGAGCGATTCAGTTCAAGAGGTGGGTTGGAAGCTACTGGCTAAAAAATTTCCATTTGATTTCAGAGTGTAAATAGTCAAGTCTAGCTCATTTTTGCTAGCTGATAGTGTCCTGAATAATTTTCCTCTTACATATACTGACCAGCTTCTCTCATTTGACATCTCTTCATCTGTATGCAATTGTATGGGATTTACAGTGATTTTTTTTTTTCCCCCCAACTAAAATTATAACTCTGAGAACCTTTTGATATCTGTAACTGTCATGTGAGAACACTTGCATGCACAGCATGTATGCGTAGTTCTTAGATTTCTTTCTACCCATCCTTCAGCACAGGAAACCAGTTTGGTCATTTACTTCTGTGGCTGTTCATGTGAGGACACCTGCATGCACAGCATGTATGCGTAGTTCTTCTTAGATTTCTTTCTACCCATCCTTCAGCACAGGAAACCAGTTTGGTCATTTACTTCTGTGGCTGTGTAGAAAACATTGTGAAGTCTTAACTTCCACAGGAGGACCCAGACGTTAGGAAGTGGAGTCTCCACCACTAAATGGTCTCCTGACGTGACAACTCAGACTTGCAGATTGAGAATACCAGATTTGTGCTTCTGAATGAGAAGTTTAAGCCCTAAGGAAAAAGGGAAAAGTGCATTTGATGGTGCTCTGATTGCTTCAAGCTTCACAGACCACAAACTACCACTCCCATACTTTGCCCAAAGTAGCTAAGAATAGTAGTAACGGGAACCCTGGTAAAGCTGATTGGGAGATATGTAAGGACCATTTCAAGGCTGTGCTATTTATTAACCTCTCAAATTTAGAAGTGTTAAATTCAACTACAATTTGAAAAATAAAACTAGAAAATACAATGTTTCCTGATAGCACAGTGTTCAACCTCATACACTTCCCTTATATTATGAAGCCGAGACTATAAAAATCTTAATAAAGCTGCAATTCTGTTGTTCATGTTTTCATGTATATTTCTACAGGAAACCAAGCTGACATTTTTAAATGAACCATTAAAGTACAATATCAACTCTAAAACCAACTTTTTTATAGAATTAAGTTAGTGTTGTTTAAGGGCCAGTTGGTTGTTACTCATATTTCATCAGAAGGCATTTTCTTAAAACTATAATTTAAACAATCTTTCCTGCTGGTTTTCAGAATCTGTCTGCTACACTGAGTGCAATGTCAGTTATCTGATATGTCACAGATTTTCTAGGAATATTACTACAAAATTATTAATTTGCTCTGGTTCCAATTCTATCTGAACAGCATTAAAACCACTTTCTTTTAGGTGCTGAATGCAACAAATGCACTAATCATCATCTTTAGCCTGAATGTAAACCCCAAAATCATGAAAATGTACTGAATACATTCAGACAAAAGACTGAAAAGTAAACCAAAAAAAATCATCTAAGATAAAAAAAGAACTCCATACTTCATGTTACCTAGGGTGATACAGCTGAGGAAATGTAATGTTTGCCTGTTTTTTCTCTCTGGTGCGTTCAACAGGGTTCGAATTTTACTACCAACAATAAATAACATTTTATAATATCTAGTAGTGCTCTATGAATTGCTTCAGAATCTACCCTTATGTCCTGATAGAAAGGAAGACTCAGTGACTTAATGTAAAAACTAAGTACACTGCAGTCACTGACAATTTTGTGTTGGCCAGGACTTTATTGTTAATCTCTAGCAATTACCTTTATTTTGGAAAAGCAAAGGTACAACGTCAATTTTGTGACAATTTTGAGAAAAGAAGAAATAAAAAAAAATTAATGAATGGTTATCAGAGTTTACAGGCCATATAACCTCTAATTTTGACCGAAGACACAGCAGATCTGTAAATTTAGAAGTCTGTGTTAGCACACCCAGAAAATGGAAAAAGAGAAAATACTCTACCATCCTTAAGCATGCTACAGGCATTTTACCACTTGTTATCTCACCATGAATTTCTATAAAGAAAAACCGTATTTCTGAGGTATAGTGAATGAGATTTGCTGCTTATTATTACTAGGTCATATTTATGTGACCTCCAGACATAGCATGTTTACCTATTCCCTATATTTGTAAGTCATCCCAATTGAAATCAAGAATGAGGGTGCATTTGTCCAGTTGCAATATTCTACTCCTCTGGCAAAACGAGGATGTTGAGAGACAGGAGTCATTTACAACACTACTTACATCTTTCATTTCTAGGAGCTATCTAATCATGCCTTCAGAGTACAGTCTCATGAGTGCCAGGTTTGAGAACTTCTCGAGGCTCAGATGAGTAGACAAATAGCCTCAATAAGATACTAGCAAAAGACATTAAAAATGCCTCTCCCAGTTAAAGCATGAAATTCAAATGTCTTCTCAGTTCACCTCAAACATTCAGGAAAGTCTGAAAGGCCTGACATATATCATGAAAGGTATTTTTACTGCTGACATTCAGGAGATTGCCAAGTCTGTGTAACCAACAACTCGCTTTGCCCTTACACTCTCCTTTGGCAGGCAAGTGTCATTGTGACTACATGTGGTCTACTCTTGTTAGTAACTATGCTTATAATACTCTTCCAGGATGGTTAAATAATGGTTGTCTACAGGCATCCACAGCATTTTCGGAAGCTTCAAGAAATAAAGTAAAAAAAAAATAGCATGCGGTGATCATTTCAAATTTGATGACACTTCAGGCATCTTAGAAATGTTCTTCAATGAAAAATATCGAGGGGGGGGGGAAATTATGGACACTCACATTTTTTGCATACCACACTGCATGCAATTTTCCTACCTTACAGCCTCATCCTGTCATTCTGAATATTTTTATCTCACTATTAATATTATACAGAACGATTCTACGGAAATTTTTCCTCACATTACATTCCTGTAATGGTGATAACTTAGTGTATTTAGTATAAAATCAGTCTATATTATGTATAAACAAAGGTTCTGAGACTTCATCGTTACGTAAAGACTTCATACATATGAATAGATTTAAGGTTAGGATTGCTGGAGCTGTCATTTGTATTTTACTCACTGAAATAAGAATAATTTTTTTTTTTTGTCAATAGAAACTTTTTTTCTTTTCTTTAACCATCTCTGTGAATACAACAATATGAATGATGATGAGTGTCACATTTTGATGTATACTGTGTAATTTTAGACTGCTTAAAGAATTGTGCTCTTTCATCTGTTTTTCTTTATTGATAGCTACTCTGTAATTAGGGCGTCTTCTAAAATGACCTCAAATGGACTATAAATTCCTGACTTTCTGTAATATCTGTAAACAGTTATATTAATTATTATCCAGTTCTGTATTTTATTCCCTTTCCATTTGCTATGCAGTTTTCTGTACGTAGATTCACAAATGGTTTAAATTTGAAGACCTTGAATGTAGGCTTTGTCTGATTCTTTTCTCTTTTTTTTTGTCTGGTTCTCTTTCGTAAACTGTCATCAAGGGAAAAAGTGGGGAGGACATTTGGAGAAGATTAAAGACATGAGAATATTTTGGTTTGAGAGAAAACTCCAAAATGTTGCTATTTGATTATATGCTCTTTTCAGCTGCTGTTCCTAGGACATGTTTTTACTTACTGTTGTGAAGACAACGTAACTTCATGGTTAAAAGGGTATGAACAAATACTGGTGCCCATGAAGCAGTCATTAATTTGGAGGCTTCCATTATCCCAGATTTGACTGACAGGAAAGGCTGAGCATGCATATCTGGTTGACCTGTGCACAGTGTTTTTGTAGACCTTACTGGAGGCTGGCATTTACATAAGCAAAAGCCTAACAAATTAGTAGAGGAAACTGGTATACAGAAGGCTAATTGAGGAACACCTCATAGTACACAAAACTTTTCCTGTAACAGAGGTAATGCTTTCTGTCAAATTTTAACCCATAATGGATATGAATTTGCACACAGTTCCAGATGGCTGAAAATGGAATTGAATGGAGCAGTAAAGAAATGTAACCGTACAGTTTGCAGTCCAAGATGTAGTTCACATTTGTATTCATTAGGCACAGTGCATTATGAAGCAACTACCTGCTTCTTAGTCAAGTTTTGCATCCTGTGCTAAGCTCTTCATTGCTAAGGACAAGATTAAGATGACCCAACAGTTTTAGAACAGTTGATGATGCATTGTCTTCTTTAATGTAAACCTGAAATCCTGCTCCTAATAGAAAATTTAACATTAGAAATACACAGGAATAGAAAACAAATTTCTAATCTAAAGATGAGGCACACAGAATTACCATCTAGCAAGACAGATCTTTTTTAAAATAGACTTTGTTTATTACAGTCTAGAATAAAACAAAATAAGTAAAAAAAAAGAAAGCGACAGACCATCTTGGAGAGCTGAGACTGAGAATCTCTGTTTATGTAACTTGCAAGGAAAGATAATCAAATAAATATCCTCTGGCTGATTTGAAAAAAAATTAGTATAAAATCAATTTGTCAAATACTATGCAGAGTACACAGCTGCTGTGGACCTGTATGTTTTATTACACTTCTGTAGTGACTCTAACATGTCACTAGCCTAGAGGTGCTAGACTACATAAGTGAGCAGTAAATGAGATGAGACAAAACTAAAGCAGCAATAAACATTAGTTCATTTGATTAACACTGTGGCCAGAAGGCGTTAGGGACAAACACGCACATGATGAAGTTCTGAAGCAGCTCTCTACATTTAAGAGTTCTTATAATATTTATGATATTTATTATAAGGAAGAAAAAATATTCTTAGAAAATTTAATAATTTACATTCACATAATAATTCACATAATTTAAATATTACTTCTATCTCTTTTCCTTACCAATATATGTTTGAACTTTTTTCTGTATGACCTTAGCTGGCCTATTTTTTGCTACTCAGGAGAAATGAATCACTATGTAAAGGTGCCTGATTTCCCTGAATAGACAAAAAAAGAGACAGCAAGTAGATATTCTGGATCAGTTTTCAGTATCCTTTGGGGTTCCTTGATATTTCTGTTAATGACTGAAAGTATCAAAATTCCTCCAAAATCATAATGGTGAGGCTAAACATCTCTGTCTCTCAGATGCTGCAGTTAGTAGGAAAATACAAACAATACTACTGTTCATGTTTAAAACTGAAGTGCATCGGGATGAAATAATCTAAAAGTTAGAATCACTATAAGCCTAAAGTAGGCAACCTGAACAAATCCAGCTGTCTCCAGTAACAAGAAACCCCAGTCCTTTTCAAAACAGTTGTGTCAATTCAGTATTTCTGTAGTTTAGCAGCCTTACAATTTTCTTACTAATTTTCCCAAGCACGACCTAACTGTAGTCCCTTTGCTTATCTGCTTAAGTTCTTACACCATGTATACCACTGTGGGAAAAGTCATGCTGTATAAAAACCAATACAAACAATACAAAAAAAACCCCAATATAAAACTGTATCTCTGACTGAAGCAGAAAGCCTGACCACAGATCTGCTCCTGGTAGAGATTTATGCAATGTGTGTCAAACTAATGCCGTCTCGGATGCAACGCAGCTCCAGCTTACAAACCCTAGTGTTTGACTCATCTACCTAAATATAGGTATGTAGTGCCTTTTGAGAGACCCTGGAGTGCCTGAGCCAGCCACAGATATGAGAGCGGTGCAACGTGAGCACCAAGACTTTCTAGATTGGCAGCTGGAGGCCAGCTGTGATGCCCCAGGAAATCAAATTGGCATTAGACTACTGTCTGCTTAGTTGAGTCACTGATCAACATACTCAGAGGAGACTGGAGACCTATTCGTCTTACCCCAAAGTAGACAAATCTACACAGGTAACTGTGATCTGTCTCTCAATCCCATTTCTAATACAGAAAAATAACATGCTTGAAGAGAAAACTAGAATTCTCTGTGGGCGTCCTATTTTTTGTGCCTTGATATGAACACACAATGCTGCTCACTGGTACATATTTTATCAATACAGCATGCAGAAATAATATTTTGGTACAGCTTATGTAGGTAATCCTATGTCTCTGCTAAAGTTTAGGTATGTCCATGACATATATCATGGCAAGGCCAATTATAACAACAGTAGATCTATCATGGGAGTTGAACTGGATATTGGTTTCAACTAATAATATTAGCATGACTTGGAAAGACAACTATGTTAAGGCAGATACAGGCCTGTGAACTGATATTCTTATACATGAGACTCATGTCTCCACTTATCTAAAACATGTTTTTTCGTACTGATCTCTATTTCTGATATCACTTACTATTAAAATATTTGGAAATGAAAGAACAACTTAAGCTTTGTGACTATGTGGTAAACACTTCTAACACACTAACCCTGAAAAAGAAAGATTAAGACATACAATTTTCTAATGTTATCTAAACAACCTTGGGTCATCATCATCAAACCGAGGACAATGAGACCTTAATGATACATACTTTCATAACACTTATGTCACTATTATTTAAGTTCTATAACTGCACTGGGTTTTGGCTGGGATAGAGTTAATTTTTTTCATAGTACCTTGTATGTGGCTATGAGTTGGATTTGTGACCAAAACACTGTTGATGATACCAAACCTGTGTTTTAGCTATTACTGACCAGTGCTTGAACAGCATCAACACCTTTTCTGCTTCTCACAAAGCCCCACCAGCGAGGAGGCTGGGGGTGCACAAGAAGTTGGGAGCGGCCAGAGCTGACCCCGACTGACCAGAGGGATACTCCATGCTATATGATGTCATGCTCAGCAGCAAAAGCTGGGGGAAGAATAAAGGAAGGAGGGGACATTCGGAGTTAGAGCGTTTGTCTTCCCAAGTAACCGTCACATGTGATGGAGCCCTGCTTTCCTGGAGATGGCTGAACACCTGTCTGCCCATGGGAAGTGGTGAATGAATTCCTTGTTTCACTTTGCTTGCATGTGCAGCTTTTGCTTTCCCTGTTGAACCGTCTTTATCTCAAGCCATGAGTTTTTTCACCTTTACCCTTCCGATTCTCTCCCCATTCCACACCGCGGGAGGGGGCAAGTGGTTCTGTGGGGCTCGGCTGCCTACCAAGGTCAAACCACAACAATAACACATTCATCTTATTTCTACAGTAACAGGATGAAATATGGAACTAATTTTGTTTTGGTTTTATTAATTGTGTCAGAAGTAAATTTCATTCTAAATATTTCAGCAAATCTAACAAAAGGAGACAGCATTTTAAAAAGAGGTGTGTAACAAAACAGGTTTATGTTTCCTGTCTGTCACGGGAAAAGTACTTAGTTCTTTATTACTGCTTATTTTCAGTTTAGAACTGAGAATATCTATCCAACAGAACTCTGGGATAATATTTTGGCTCTAACAAACACAAAGTCAAGAAACATCTCTCAGTTTCCAGTGTGTGCAAGTTGTACTTACGAGATGTCCTTTTTGAAAAAAAAAAACCCAGACATTTCTAACCCTGGCATGCTGTAAGATAATTAACACAGTATTCAAACTATCTTACACACACACATTATATTTATAATGTGTATTTTACACATATGTATATGTATATTTTTACACATATTAAAATTTCTATTTTATACATCTATATGTCTTTTAACTTGTCTTTCCATTAGTCATGTTATATAAGTTAAATAAACTTGAATTACTGGTTTGAATGGACTGAGGAAAGCAAAAATGTTAGCAATTGAAAAGAAATATTGTAAATGATTGTCATAAAAATTTCTATGAACAAAATTTTTGATGCTATGTTACAGCATGTACATGTATTTCCATTTGACATATGAATCATTGAAGCATACAAAATATTGAAGGAAGGTATTTTCAAAGAAGATATTGCATTGGCAGTTCTGTACCAACACTACAAGGCAAGAGGTCTTCTTCGTAAAGTAATATTAATAGCTGAGCTGGCATTTTTGTGTCTAGGCATTTTAGTGCAATTCTGTTTGCCTTGCTGCTGGGATGTCTGTGAAACCAGACTGTATAGGTTAGAACACTTCCTAATGTCTCTTCATTTCATGCTTATATTTTACCTGATCGGTCAATTGTGATCACAAAACATGACACCTTCCCTTTAACGAGCCTTATTTCTTAATTTAAGTAAGCATGTGTGTGTCTATATATATATGTAGTGTGTAAGGAAAGTGCATATAATACATATATATATATTTATACATATGTGTATATATATAATGTGAAAGAAATATATATATACACATTTTAAAAGTAGGAAAAATTACGTATAAAAATTGAATTCTGATATCATACTGCTTTTTTTATTTCTGATGAACAACGTGTACTTTCAGAAGGTGATCCACCAATCTATCATAAGATGAAAAGAAACTAGGCCTTTCAAGGCATTTTTATTTCTTCCAAGAATTTGCTTGTTGTACATCTAGTTACACTATCACTTTATGACTTACAAAAGGAATATGATAATCAGTATTACATATTTAGTGATTTCAAATTTGTAGCATATTTCTTTATCCTGTAGCTGGATTCCAGCTCCTGGTACAGCTGCAGCCAGAATTTGTCATGAACCTGGTCAAAATCTATCAAAACTCTTTGCTTTTTGCCAGGCTTTTTGCTAACTGCCAAATTTAGGCAATGCTGATAATAGTTAATCCACAGGGACTGATACTATATTTTACTTTTGTCCTCCAAAATAAAATACAAGCCTGCTTATGTTAGCAGTTCAGATACAAAGGTGTTGAACATCTGGATTTGGGCACTGACCATTAGGCTAGTGCAAAAAGGAAATGGTGGCTCAGAATCTGCGTCTGCATTAGAATTACTGGAAGTCCCAAAACCTTGTATGAGGTCATCAGCTGAATCATATATCTTACCTAGGTCATTGTACCTAGGCAAAAGTTAATGAACATGTTATTACTTTTTAAAGATCTATGCTAGAGGGAAAAATACCCCAACTTTTCTAAAACTCCTACAAGACGTATGGAAACTACAAAATAAAATTAATGAACAGCTAAGCCCTGATAATATGAAGTTACAAAACATCTCAGGTCTTTTGAACTCTCTGGGTTATATATAATGGTAACTATGTTGTGATCTACTCAGACATGGTTTTCATTAAATAAGTAAACAATACTGAGTTTATAGAAGAGAAAGACTTTTAACTATCATCATTAACACATTTAGCCTTTCTCACGTTAAAGTCAGTTACTTACAGAGCTACTTTTGTCACTAAGTCACTCCTTCCATTAGGGAAATTTTTGCCCTTCTGTTGTACATTTTATGACTGAAAGAAGTTAAGGAATGCAAAACAACTTGCAGAATATGAACTTTGAGACCTTTTTTAATACCTCTTTGATTTAGGATTACAAAAACTTCTTCAATATAACATATTGTGAGCATAATACTATATTATACAATTATTCTGATGTAATGTCTGTCTTTCTAGAAATACTCTTCAAGATATCGTTTGTCTTTTTCATCTTATGAGCATCAGCAGAGACTGTCTGAAAAGCTTTTATCATAACCCCTTTTCCATTCCATTATGTGTGGTAGTGCGCTTTTTTTCCAAAAACAATCATTATTATTCAAGTAGATGACCCTTAATTTCATTATCTTGCAATTTCTGCATTAAACAGACTATGTCATTTTCCATAATTATAGCAAATTTGTTTTTAGTTGATGAGGTGTGTTCATCTGGTTTTGCTATAATTCCATTTTCAGATTAATGGTTTGGTGTTATACAAATCTCTGATGCTTTCCTAATTAAAACCTTTTCAGGTAAAATACACTTCATTACACTTATAGCAAACACTTTAATCCATCAGGATTACCTGACAGTCCAATGTTCCCGGACGACCGACAATTTGTTTAGAGTATCTTTAAAGTATTAATATGGAGCATTACAACTGAGGTTAACAAAGAATGTTTAAAAATACAATATGCAGAAATCTAATCAGTACAATATGAGCTGAATTTTTTAGGGGTTACTCCTATAGTTGTTTAGACCAAAAAAAAGATTGTTTGCAGCTGGGCAGTTGATGTACACCAATCACTGATAAAAAGTACTCCAGCTGAGCTGGCTGAACTGACAACAAACAGGTTTATTTTAAGCACAGCTACTACTAATTCTTTTTTTCAAAGAAAGGAGTACTATTGCTGCTGGTAAAACATGGCCCTACTTTCCTGTTATTTATGATAGTGGTCCAAGTTTCTCTCTTTGAGTAGTGAGGGAGCTCAGAATGTTTCTAATCCACATGACTACCATCCTTCAGAGAAAACATTTTTTCCTGGGATTACTGGAGAACCAAATACTTGCCAACATATTGCACCCTGCTGCAGTTAATAACAGGAATGAGCAAGTGAAAGGAAGGAGATTTGGGGCCTGGTTTCACGTCCTGGAGACTCCTCCGTAACGCCCAACTCTCTCGGACGTCCCTGTGGGACCGGCAGCATCACCAGGGCTCTGGGGTCCTGCCAGGACAGCACAGGCATCAACATATGGAGACAGTCATAGGATCTGTTTGTAAACTTATCCAGTAAACATGACTTAAAGATACAAGTATCAGAGGAGCAGTCTATAACTTTTTTCTGAGGCAGAGAAAAAGCTGGCAACCAAATGATAAAAAGCTCTTCACTAAGTGAGACTTACGAGGCAAGCAGCACTGAATGCAAGCTAAAAGCACATCATCCAACACATCACATATTCAAGAATCTAATTTCTAACGTCTCTCTTTTTCCTTTAAAATTTCTCTAATATTTACCAATATTTAAAAACTCATGGGTTAATTTAATGCCATTAATAGTTTGAGCTTGAGAGGCAATTCACGTTTTGCTGTCACTGGTAATCCACTTTGGTTATTACTGACCTCTCTACTGGCACCAACCAGTACAGTCTGCCACAAAAGCACATCACATAATCTAAGAACTGCTTGGAACAGGCAGGGATGTCCACAGAACAGCTGCAACCTCATTTATTCCAGAAAAGAAAGAAAAGACCGTGATATACAAGCAGCAGGCTATTTTTCCTCTCATTAAAACATATATTGGTCTCACAGTCTGAATAATAATTTATCATTTTCTTTGTGTTTTGGATTGTTAATAACAAATTTAAAAGAGAATAATGGAGATAAATATCTTTAATTTTCTACTTCATTTTGCCTTCAGAATACTCAGGCAACCTGCACCTTTCTTCTTTTTACTACTAATTCCTGCCACATGAATACAAAACTTGAGCAAGGGAACCATTTAAACCATTAGAAGGACCACAAGAACTCAGAAAGCTGAAATTTTAAAACAGCACATGCGCGCAATCTTTGAACAGTAAAATTGCATCCAGATTCACTGACCTAACCCTCAGACTCACCAAAACCCAATCAACTGCACTTCCAGATTAGAAACAAACTTTCATCTGAAATCACCATCTAATCCAACAGTGCACGGGAACCACTGCCAGCAATATGTACTTGCATTGGCTAATTCATTCCTTGTATTCCACAACTGAAATTTGTCCATCTGGTAGTTCTTATCTTTTGCATATTTTGGGGACCTTCTTTTTCCATCTGTGTTTTTACAGCACCAATTAAAATTGGATCATGATGCTCAGTTCGTGCTATTAAGCACTATGAAAATACAGATAACAATTATACTATATTACATAGTCTTAGAGAACAAGGTCAAGTTTCCCAATAGGTTTTCAGGAAAGAAAAAAGGTTTCTTGGACTTCTGTGAATAACAATTTCAAACAAACATTTGAACAAGCACTTGCTGAATGAGCAAAGAAACCTCACTAACTACCTTAAAACACTAAATGAGTAGTAATTTCACCTAAAATATCCAAACTGTCAGGATTTAAGAACAGAGATGAGTGTTCCAAAGCAAAGGCAGAAGGGAAAAGGTGAAGCTTACACTTTAATGTATTGGCTCCATGAGATCTTTTGCATCCCAACAGAGACCTTCCTCCTTCAGAGCCTTTGTAAGGCAGAGTTTGAACATCCTGGTTTGGGGACACCAACAGAGGGTTTAGCATGATGTGAGGACAACTGGAGGTTTCATATACACTAACTTCTATGTATTTTTGAGGCAGGGACTTTCCAAACTCATCTACATTGCAGAAGTAGAAGGAAGATGCAGAACCAAAGTCTGATTATGAGGGGTTTTACTGGACCATACTAAAGCTGGTAATTTATTATATTGGCCTCTGGTATATGAAATGATTACTTAGCTTTCCCTCCTCTGATGTCAGAGAATAACTATCTGGATGGTTTTTAAACTGTATTACTGAAAAGAAAGTAAAATGGAAACATGAAAACAACCTTAGATAAATTGCTTCAATGGCAAGCTAAACTTGACAGCACAGAAAATAGTGTATAGTCAGTTTTGATTCTCTGTCCCATTGCCTCACAGCATTTTTCTTGCACACTGTATATTATAATTTTCAAATATACATTTTGGATATTTACAGAAAAACAATATTAAAAATAGAAAAGTACAGCTCCTCGTAGAAAAGAGTTGAGGACTGGAACTGGATTAAAAGGATTGGCAGAGTTGTTTGCAAAGAGCCTTGCTGACCTATACTGACAATTGCATTCTCAGAAGCCAGTCTGTCTTTTTTTTTTTTTTTTAATATTTTCTCATAAATAAATATGTGCCATTATGTTTAAATTACACAATAATCTGTTGCCCTTTATACATCTACATTTTTCTTTTCAATACACAACTAAATGGCTACTTTAAAAGCATGATAACTTATCATTTTGGTAAGGCTTCAATATAATTATATTAACTTCTCTGAACATCTACATTACCTAAAGTGAGCTATAACTACATCCTCCTAATATTAAAAGCAAAGCAGCAGCTCATTTTGTGAGGTAGTAGATTAAAGTTAATTCTAGTCCTTCTCAGTTCACATTTTCAGAGCATGTACTCCCCCTGACAGTCTACTCAATGCTTTCTGTTCTGCTCTGCGAACTGCACATACACCCTCACGTTACTGTCTCACAGATCTGTGGCTAATTGTATCTATTCATCTTGTCTGTTGCCATCATATTCTACCTTCTAGTTTCTAGTGAAGCAACTTGCACAGAACTCTTCATTGCACGAAACATGTTCTTAGAATTATAATCTGAAATATTTTTTTTTCTCTTTTTCCTCTATTTTTTTCACAGCTCCCACGACTACCATATTTGAACAGGCCTTCCAAAAGCAGGATCATATATTTTCATTGTGGACATATGAAATGTCAATCGTTATTACAATTTGTTGAAAATGTTTGTACCGTGACCACATGGAATACTTTATACTTACATTGTGATTTTCTTAACTCTCAAGAGTACTTCAAAGTACTTTACGTATGAAGACTGTTATGATTATTTTACTGGAGATGTAGCGGCCAATTGCAGCTATAAAAATGTATCTAGATGCCTAATTAGTACAGAAAACTTTGAACAAAATTATTTCACCAATCTTCTTGAAGTGAGCACTGTCACATTAATAAAACAAAAAAATCTGCTGTACATGTCCCCTGCTGAAAAAATTCAAAATATTTATGTCTTCAATAAGACATTTGATTTTCAGGTGTGCTGTGCACTCATAATATTACGGAAAATAATAATTACTCAGGATATTTGAGAATTCATGGATATAAGGTACTTTGCCTTATTTTTTTTTAATCTTAACTTTCCTTTTGGATGGCTTCAAAAATACCTTCAAAAAATTCCTTCCAAAGGTCTATTGTTGCACGCTTGCCTTTGCTGTAAACTTACTTCATTTTTACATTTTAATCAATATTGATCATTACGTAAAACTACAAGTACTATTTCAATCTGCAACTACTACCACAATGAATGTATATAAAATATAAGTTTGTTAGCAAATATTTTGAGCTAAAGGATGTCCTGTACTTCTTACATTGTAATTGAAACGCTTGATTTAAAACAAAATACATAGAGAGACATCTTTTCTTGAAATTCAATAGCAAGAATAAGATTCCTACTTGTTCCATGTTCTATAAAACTCCTGTCCCTTTAATTCTCTTCTCCTTAACACTTGCTTTCTATCTCACACGAACACAGATTTTCACTAACATCGTCCCAAAGGCTTATGAGAGTTGTTAGTGACCAATTGTTGCTTTCACAGCTTCTGCTCCTCGCTTAAGTCCCCACAGAGACACATTTTGACTAACTGAAACACTCCTCCGATCCCAGTGAAAACTGGGAAATAGAGTTTCTGGATTCTGTAGCCTTTTTAGTACAGCCATCAGGCTTGCCCTTGTTCCTAAATAATAACCGTGGTATCCTCCTCTTCATGATGTAGATAAGTAATTTCCTCTTAAAGCCAGCAAAAAGTGAACATAAGGTAACACAGGGCACTTCCACACGGAGAACAAAAAGACACAGGAGGAAACCTTGACTCTGTTGAGCACAACAACATAAACCACTCTATTTAACCCTATAACCCATTTCCAGTAACAGCCAAAATCAAAGTATGTAAGTAAAGTAAGCATATAGGGAGACATCTGTAACATTCAGTCGGTCCTTGCATTTCTGCAGCATACAAATTTCCTGATTCAGGGATGACACCTCTGCATTGAGGAACTCTTGATGGCATTTATTTCATTAACTTTTGGGACTGCCCCTTGCACTCCTGTACAGTTTTGGTATCCACATTGGCCTATGGCAAATGGTTCTACAGGTTACAAAGTAATGCACAAGTTCTTTCTTTTTTTTTTATGTTGATGTTTTCTTTGGATTTTTTTATATTGATCTTTTATTTGATTTTTTCTTTTCTTTTCTTTTTTTTTTTTTAAATCTTGATGTTCCACAGAGGCCTCTATTGCCAGTGAAGTCAATGGGATCTCCCTTCCCCAAGTCCCGGAAGATGGATGATTGGGATCCTCCCAAGAACTGGACGTAACCTCCACAGCGGCCAAGGGATGGTAAAGTTTCAAGAAGAGCACATTCAGCTCTGCCAGAAACTTCTGATACTGGAAAGGAGTAACAGAAACCAAGAACTTAACTTCACTAGCCAGCTGACACAAAAATTGCAGTTTCGTCTTCATAAAGAATTTACACCAGATTAACGTGGATGAATATCCTGTCTGCAGCTAGACAGACCAGCACACCCACACTGCCCTGTGCCACGAACCCCCGCGCCCACGCTCCTCAGCTCGCTGTGTCCCACGGGGGAACATGTGCACTCTACAAGACACCGACTCCCCATTTACTGGGTCACATCCTGGTTCCCTCGCTGCCTACACAGCACAAACCTCTGGAGAAAACCAGGGTATATTCGGAGACAGTGAATACTTAGGTCTTGCACAGCGAAGGTGCAAGGATTTTGCATATCAAGGAGCCAAGATTTTGGGCTCACTGATAAAGCACACTGTCTTTTTTTTTTGTTCCTGTCTTACTATTTTTTGAAGTTGAACCCACTGAAGACCACATACCCTGTGGTACCCAACTTGCAGGCATTTACCAATGCAAAATTGTTTATGCAAAACAGTTTAGGTGTAATCAGTGTTTAAAGGTCCCAGATTACCCAAAATTACCCATAGGACATTCAAATTATATTGAAGAAGTTTTTCAGAGGAAACTGAGTATATTACTGCAATGTAAGAAAATGCTCAAAACATTGATAACATATTCTAATGCCTTTTATTTTTACTGGACTAAGAAAAAGCAAATTTATTTCTATTATCCTTGTTTGGTAAATCCCAATTCCATTTTACAGAAAAATAGACTGGGTCATGGAAAGATTCAGTAATGGAAATAAAATTTAATCTCAAAAGTTTTTATGTTAATTCTCATAGCTATCAGACTGCTAAAAACTTAAAAGAGTAAAAGTACTGACAAGTGAAAAATGACAAATAGTTCTTCATTCTAGTTAAGGGGAGATAACTCGTATGTCAAAGACTTTAACTCCCACTGAGCTCCCTTTGAGAAAAGCTCTTAACAGTGGGTGTTTGGATCATTTTTAATTAAAATGTGAATTTTCTTTGTAGCCCTGGTCTGACTTCATGATTGCTTTTGCTTCTTACAATCACATTCAACACACAGGCAAGGTTCTTCTACAAAATGTGATGCATGCCCATTTATTTTAAAAAGGTTTCTTAAAGAATAGACTAGAATCTCACACTGAGTTGTTTATGACATCCATTCTTAGTGAAGTCAGGAGGATGTTATTTCATGTAAGTTGAAAGACTGTCTACACACAATATCTGATCATTTTACTAACTGATTTTTCAAAAATTCACTCAGTTGTTCAAATGTTGGTTTACTGTTGTATTGAATATTTATCCTAAAAGGGAGAGAATGATACAGCAGTGCACAGGCATAAGAATAATGAAGTATCTGACAGCAGATCAATACTCATACTACGTCTCATACTATGAAAAGCAATACCTGATTGCTTGAAAACTCTTACAACTCTTGCAGTGCTATTTTTTCCTTGCATATAAAAATTCCCTCTCATTTTAGACTATTCAGATGTTACAACCACAAATGTCCATACCTGGCACATCAAGAAGACTGTTAAGAAAATTGTAAGAGAAAACTCGTAAGCCTGTCTATGATGTACTTGCCCGAACTTAAAACTAATGCAATTACATAAGCTGATGAAGTTATTCTTGCCTTTCATCAGCATCAGACCAGAACTGGACCTCACAATTGGTGCAGTGCCACAGCACAGCAGCATTTCTCATCAGTGCAAAGCAGCTCATCACCCATCACCTATCAGCTGTTCTCAGAAGTAACAGCAACATTGAGCCTCAGAAAAAGCATGTGAACGGGCATCATGCCTGAAGAGAGATACAGCTGAGAAGAGAGGGAAGCAGGCGGCTCCTCTTTATTCCACAGGCTATTGACTGGGATCAGTGTGTCAAGCTCATGTCTCCTGTTTCTGCTGCAAACCAGCAGACATTCATGATAACAGTGTTTTGCTCAAGTGAATCTGACCTGTACATTGTCAAGTGACAGCATTCTAGCAGCACTGGGTCTAACAATGACAAAACCAGGGATGCATATTGGCAGTGTTCTAAAATAGTTTTATGCGGAGCTTCCCTCCTATGCATCAAATTAAACTTTTATTACTCTTTCAGGAATTGGAATAATTTCAGATGTCATTGCTGTCTACAAATTTATCAAAGCCCTTAAAAACAATTCAGACTAGCTTCTGATTTTGCATGGTCCTGAAATATAAAAGTCTGAGTTTGCACTACAAAACGCATTTCCATTTTGTTGTTTCAAGTTTATTGGTCGTAAAAGTCAGATACACATACTCCATCTCAATCAGACCTCCTAAAATTATTTTTGTATAATTAGTTTATAATAAATCACTAGCCTTAGTCTGACAATAACATTTTGTACTAATGTTCTATAGTTGAATCTGAATCTATTTTAGGGGTTAGCATCATCTTTAATGATATGTCATACATTTAATGTTAAAAATATTCTTAGAACTTTTGCTGGATTCCCCAAAGTACTTATCAGTTTGCAAAAACAAGCAAGATTCACCTCTTCTGTAGCGCAGAAAAATTTTCCAGGTCAGAGAGACAGAAACAGAGAGGAGGAGACAAGAGACTGAGGTGCTAGAGCCCTTCACAACACATCACCTGTGAAACTATGACTTAGTATTAACGGTGATCTCATTGTCATAAACACTGTGTCAACCACTCCTCAATTCATTTTTGGACTCTTGTCGTGTGGTAATTAGCAGTCTACATG
The DNA here is from genome assembly GCF_000690535.1 of Cariama cristata. NCBI lineage: Eukaryota > Metazoa > Chordata > Aves > Cariamiformes > Cariamidae > Cariama > Cariama cristata. The sequence goes on from NW_009636259.1 coordinate 79,980, forward strand.
CATTATGTACCTTTTATAGTGAACCAACTAACTCCCTCCAAGACCAAAACCCAGACACCATCCTTGGTATATTTCACTTAGACAAGGAGCTTCCTATTGGAAGTATAGATGCTCTATACGCTGTACTTTGACATTGTATCTTCAGACCTTGAACCACTGCCCTTCTCACTCCACATCCCAAGATAGGCAAGTCAACACCACCCATCCTGCTAAGAAAATATCACTTTGCTGGGCTGCAATTCAGCCCTCACTTTATTTCAGGGACTTTGAGAAACACCCATGTGACAGTCATCACGCCTGAGGACAGAGGTCCCAGTGTACGGTTCCTCATTCTGCAGCAGTAACACAATCCTCCTGGTCATACAAAGGCTCTCTATATCCCTTGGCTAGAGAAAAAAGATCCCCTCCTGGGGCAGGCACCTACAGAAATGGAGACATGGCTATAGGGGAACTCACAGAAAATACAAACAGGCTAATAAGGGCTTTCCCTTTTACCTATCACGTTACTACTCCTGTGCCCTCTCTCATAATTTTACAGATATTTTTGGATTAGGAGCCCCAATAATTTCTAGCTTTGATTGGCATGCAATCACTAAAAAAATGCATTGACTTTTTTGCTTTTGGTATTTTCATTCACATTAAGCTGCCTGAAATTGCATCATGCAGATGCAATTTTTCCTTAAAAGATTAAATTCCTTTGCCTTAATTTTTTGTCAAACCAATGACCTTCTTTTAGTTTTAAACACCTTCAAACACAATGTGTAAATACACACAAAGATGGTCTTGTGAGATTTAGCAGCTGGGGAGCAGACTCAAATACTTTTTGAAAAGGTCATGCTGCTTCTTCTGGCAAATATACAACTGATTGTTAGTCTTTTGCACCAGGCACATAACTTATATGATACAAACCATCCCCCAGTGTATTTACATGCCTGCTTCTTACAATCATCCTGGGATACGTTTCTGTCCAACCACCTGAAAAGAATATAGGAGCTACTTCCAGCTATTGTAAAAAATTGCTACGTAAAACACGTTCATTTTTTGCTTTGTTTTTACCTTCTTATTTGCAGCAGGGTCAATAGTGTGAAACACAAAAGACTTTTGCTTTAGTATATGAAAAATCTTTTCTTTGGTGCTCATTTGTACTTTTTGCACAAACGAGTCCATAATCTATATTCACTTTGAAGAGTTTATCTTCAATGCATACTCACATTCCCCTCTCATTCAGCATTTTCTTGGCTTTCATGGATTATAAACCATAGAGATCAACCAACTCCAAAGGAGACACTGTTCTTTCACCATGAAGGGTGCATCCATTGTGCTTTGGATTGTGATGACATTACAGATAGTGCCTCTAGATCTGGTTTTGCTTAATGATGCCTCTGCATTGACCCACATGCCTCCAACTTCATTTAGAAATATTCTTCAAGTAGGAAAAAAAAAATCAAAATACTATTTCAATATTATTTCAGAGAATTAATTACTATGCACCACTTTGAGAACTCTTGCTTTTAATACTTTGTATTAAAAGATGTCAGCATTGACTGACTCTTAATAAGAACACATATATGAAATAACAACGTAATAACAGAATTTTTTCTGCCACTTTTTCAGTATACAAATATGCAAGTACTTCTCCACATGCATGTACCTCTTGATGCAATATGATTGAGCGGTCAGCCTTGCTTTCTTTTCTTCCCATTTGTGTACATCTGATTTTTCAGAGCTAACAACATTACATGCACCACTGCTAATATTTTAATCAGTCTGAAATTATTGGGTTTTGTTTGGACTCTTGTATATTTGTTAGAAACCAGTCTGATCTGCGCTATTTACTAGAAAAGCTTTTGCAAGAAAACCATTACAAACAAACACTATTTGTTCAATGTCTGTGGTTCACTTAAATAACATGACAAAACATGTTCTCATTATAAATTCTGATATAAAAGTGCAGACTTCTAACCTCACTTAAAATATCAGGGAGACATTATCTTATTTTTTTCTTCAAAAAGCATTCCCATTGATAAATCATATGACTGAGTTTAAGCCACATAGGCAATTTCTTTTTTTGAAATATCTGCCACCATGAAAGCATTGATTATCCTTTTGAGGTCAGTCAGTTGAGGGGGTGGAAATACAAAAAAGCAGTTCTTCCAAAGAATAAAAGGTGAAATTTTCAGTATTGAGATTTCAAGATCCAATTAAATCTAAGTTTATGAGCAACAAAAGAGACCCAGAAATTCTATTAAAACCATAATACCAGAGAAAAAAAACTAAGAATGCTCTAACAGTAATGTAATTGCAGGACTGATGAAAACTGTTTTATTAGCCTGACTGTGAAAATCAACTAAGCTGAATGAACTTCATTTAGTATTCACTTTAATGACAGTTCTACACGAGGTCTTCAGGCTATGAGCTCCCTAGTATATAACTACCTCTTTCACCCATAATGCTTGTTTTATGAATAGCACAATAGGTACATCTCCACTAATCGACAGAGGCACAGGCACTTTTTCATTGTTTTCTTACCTCTCCAGCACATTAAATAACATGAACTAGCTATCAGAAGAATTGCGGATATATTTGTGTACGAAGGTTGTTTCATCTCCAACCACGCCACAGTTTTTATTGCATATAAAATACCATTATCAAACAAAGACATTTATTTTCTTGCTCATTTCTTTATTAGCCTTTTTCCCTTGGAGGAAATGTATTTCTGTCCTTACTATTGATTTCAACTGGTGCTCACCTGTAGAAGACCTGCAGAATGTAACCTATACATTATTTTTACAGAGGCTTTCAGTCAACTGCCCAGAGAAGCTGTAAAAATTGGCAGATGATAACAAAAATAGTATTTAAGCACAGTGTTTTGGTGCTCCCACAATCAATGACGTGGTCAGGAACCTATTGATCTTCCTGAATTGCCCACTCCTGAATTAATAAACTTCTGCCAACTGCATTCTTCAACGGGACCGCTGTATGCCCATCATATAGTTAACACTCCAACGGATGTATTCCACATAATTAGAGCCAGGTGCCAGCTGCACCTCTGTGATACATCTGAAAAAGAGCAACAGAAGAGCAACACGCTGTTTGCAAGCACTAGGAACTAAAAAATATTTGTCCTTTTCTTTTCTGCCTCACCACAGTAAGCTTCACCTCCTTCTCTGCGTCCACTGGCAAGGCAGACCGGTGCTGCGGTGATCACAAAATTACACAGCCAGACACTGCCAAGCTGAATTCTCTTGAATATTGCAACAAGAAAATAAATTTTGGTTTCCCTCCTATTCTCTACCACTGATTTTCCCCAAGTTTGTGAATTTGTCTGTGAGATTTCTACTCTCCTTCACACTCAGGAAATTAGCCACTGGGCTCCAAACAGACGCAAGTGGGAAGATTGTGTGATTGCATAAACCTCCTTTCAGCGTTCTCTTAAGATCAGGTTATCTTAAAACAAAACCATCATGATTTTACAACAAAGCAGCAACAAATGCATTGCCAAGTTAGGTTTTTTTGAAGGTGGTTACCTGAGGCTGTTAACATACACAAAAAATACCATTGGTACTAATATCCCAAGAATATTGTGAAAGAATCTCTGCCTATATACTGATTTGCAATTTTTGGTTATTTGTAGTGAAACAAAGGAACAGATTAGCTAACTCAGGTGTAATTACACCGGACAGTTATCCTCAATAGCTAAACAGTGCACTGTGGGTATTACTCAAAGATGTGGGTCAGAAAAAACATGGTGTGTCGACAGACCACACAGTCAAGCAGAGTGCCTATATTAGTGATAAGATAAATGAGTTTTTATTTACAAGGATCAAGTGTAATTGGTAAATAGGTTCAATAATAAGTATGGAAAATAAACACTGCAGTATCTCCAGCAGAGAAGAACTAAGAATGCTCAGCAGTGCAATGTGGGCAGTCAGTTACCTTTACATATGTAACTTATGATCAACACCTTAAAGACTAAATGTCTGGTCACAGATCTTTTGATGTATATGCCTTTGCCTGAAGACACTGATAAAATAGGTTTCAGAAAGACAAAATACTTCCTTTTTTTTTTGCTTCTCAGTGTTCTGAAAAAAACTCTGCATGAAACTTGTCACAGGCAGAAATTTCCCTCAGGAGGTAGACCTAATGTCTCATTAGACATTTCCTTGATTTCTTTTGTGTTTTCAGACTTTTAATACTTGATTGTTTTCAAAGGTCTTGGATGGAATGAATATAATTGCAATTAAATCCTCTCTAGATGCTTTGAGATCTGCTAATTGAACATTCTGGATAAGAGCTCAATGTTATTAAGTATTGTGATTCTAAAGTAGGGAAAAATAAACAAACATTGTTTAATTTTCATTGCAGCATAAGGACAGATTTTCTTCAGTTTCAGGGCTGAAATTCTTTCCTGCATATTTCATTTCCAATCAACATCTACTGTAACTGATTTCCCTAAAAAGCTTTGTGTAAAGATTTTTTAATGAAATAAACTAGATAGTTAGTGGCTCAAAATATTTTGATATGGAAATTCAAAGTGTCTTTAGAAAATGAGATTTTTTAAAAAATTTATTTTAGGATTTTATTTATGTCTTGGGGAAAACTGCACCAGCTTTGGCTCAAATTCATGAATTCTTTCACTGAGCTCAAAATTGCATATTGAAAAAAAATTATTTAACCATCCTCAAAAGTTTGACTTAGCTACAGATATTATAATTATTTACCTTTAGTAAAACAGTTTTCTATTTCACTATATTTTCATGGTATAACAAAACCCAGATGCACAAGAGAACAGGTTTATGTTAACAATTAGTTATTTCAAATTTTAAAAAAAGACATATCCTTACCAGTAATGTAATGAGAATGCTTACTTGTTAGAATAAAATAAAAAATAAGCTCAAAATAAGTGTCTGATAAATAATAAGGTATGAATAAGAATTGTCAACACTTGCTAGAATGGGTATGTTACTTTCCATAGTTTTTAAAGAGTGTTCACAAAGGAACATCTTCCATAAATGTATCTGTCTTACACTATGGCATGAATTTTCCTAGAGTAGTAAATCAAACAAAATTATACACGGATAATATTGCACTCTTATCTTAAAGTTTTACCACACAGTAGTAAAGCTGTATGATTCTGGACAGGCAGTTCTGGCATCATTAAGAAAATAAAATTTTTTAAAACATTTCCTTTAAAAATTGACAATAAGAAGGAATATTCAGCTCTAAATTATTTGAAAGCTATGAATGTAAATAGTCTATTTAATTAAATAACTATTTTTTCTCTCGAGTTATGAGAATGTTTTCATCAAGGTCTATAATCTCAAACATAACGACCAGTGGTTTATAGCTTATTTTTTTCTTGACACTCCTCTATACAAATAATCAACATCTAATCACAGCTTTCCATAACACTGTTTTAAAATTAGTTTTTAATGGTGATGGCAATTATTCATAACCCATCATTCCCTAGCGATGAGAAGTAATCTCTGAAGACAGTAGCCATGGCATTAAAATGACCCCAGCTCATCCTCTCAGTCTCCTGAGCATTTTGCATGGCGATCCCCACACAGCCTTTCCATGCATGTCCCGGCTGAATCGCAGACATCAGAAATGACCAGGAGAGTGAAAAGTCTCCACTCTGTAAATACTTAAGTATGCGCTCTTTGTTTCTGTTTTTTACTGCCTTCTTGCACAATGTATTACTCAGTCTAACAATTTTTACAGTTGCAGCATTCTTGCTGCTTTTATTGGCTCAATTATTTGCAGTGATATGAGGTAAATTTTTTTACAGAAATAAGTTTACAGTTTAGCCACAAGTCAATTACAGGCATTATAAAATTCACGTTTGTGTTTTTGAAAATATCAGTCTTCTATTGACCAAGTTATTGCTCAGCTAAAAAGAAATGAACAGAAGGACACCATTCATCAAGTGATGATTAATTATCCAAGTATATTTGACTGCTCATATTTGCTGTTTTTTCACGATAGGAACACAGTTCAATCCAGTTTATTGTGGTTTCATTCCAAACAGTTTTTCAGCTGTATGACTGCAAGCTTCCTCTAGACACTTAGAAGAAACTGAGCTAGCAAGCTGCTCATCTGAGATAACTTTCTGTAACAGTGGGAGGAAACCAGAATGGCTGACCAGCAGGTCTTGCTCGTGTTTTCTGTGGTGCCTGGGTGGACTTTCCAACCATGACAGGAAGGACTGTAACATACAATTCTGATTTCAGCGGAAAAGCACAAACTTTGTTTTCAGTTTCCCAGCAGAGGGGATACGAGTGATGTAGAATCCATGCATAATCTCAGAGTTACTAATTTCACTTATGCATAAACATGAGTACTAAAATAAGACAGTCAGACTGAAGGACAGTCTCCTCTAGGAATCTGAACTCAACACTAATACTCAAATCTCAGCAGTATCTCCACCCTAGAGATATTTTGTATTCAGAAGGGACTGCAAAAGCAAAATTTAACTTCTTTTCATATCATCCCATGATATTCAGTTTGGACGGGACATCAGAGGTCTCCAGTCCAGCCTCCTGCCCAAAGCAGTGTCAGCCACAAGGTAAGCACTCCCTCAAGGGTCTTTCTTTTTCCCCAGTACTAATCAAGTGTTCAATTTACTGGCTTGCATGTACATGTCCGGTGCCATCCCACATGTCCCAGGGAACCAACCCCTCATGACCTCCAGCTGCTAATCCTAGAAGAGCTGGATCTCCTAAATGTCACTAGTGACTTTCCTAAATGCCCAAGTCATATCTGCAGGACTACAAAGTGTTGCATATGGAGTTCAACATCTCTGGGTGGGATGAGCTGAGACTGCTCGGGTGTGCAAGGCATGTGTGCGAAGGGCGTGCATGGGGCACCATGACCCTGCATGGGGACTGAATGCTCAGCCAGTATGTACAATGGAAGTGATGCCTGCCTCCTTCCTTTGAAAGAGTAATAAACAGCCCAACGAATAAGTAAATAAATTAAATATTCTTTGAGACAGGGCAGGGTATGTGTGTGTGTTTGCCAGTAGAAGGCTGATTTCTAATTGGCCAGAACAATTCCGTTTCTTCTGAGAACCACACCATACTAATGATTACCTGGATGCCTAAATATTAGACAAGGATACTTCTATTAATTACTGTTATCACTTATTCCTTATTCGTTATGTATACAATTTTAACTATCAGATCTATTCCTTATTACATCCAAAGCATGATAGCTTCAATATCGCAAGTCGATACGTCCTTTACTGATTATCATCGCCTTCCTTACAAAAAGGAGCAAATACGCTTACTTAGATTCAACTCAATAAAGCATTTATTAAGAGTGAACTACTGTCTCAGCTCAGCAAATTTGCCTGTATCTGCTTTCAGGATATAACCACTGCATTTATGATATATACACAGTGTTTCCAGGTAAGTATTACCTGTACCTTTTAATACGGTGATGTTAGCAGTATCTGCAACACTGGAAGTAGACTCACAACGTAAACTGTAGTCAAGAGAGCAAGAGAAGAAAAATCTGTACATGTGTCTTCAATCTAAGTTGCCATTCAACCAAGAAATATTCGAGCCCTCTCTATGTGTGCTACCACAGACTTCACGAACAGAGGTGGGTTTTTTTGAGAATATGGATATTTTTGGGTGGATATAATTTTGCAATTCTCAGACATCTCTTCAGTGTATAAATGAGTCTGCACGCATATTTGGTAAGAGCTGTGAAGAGTCAAGGAGAGACCAGAGGAATTTTATAAACGACTGGACACCTCAAACGAATAAACATGTCAGCAGGAGGGAAGAAGCAGGCTGTGATGGCAGCTGAATAGTCCTGTTGTCTCAACACAATCGCCACAGATTTTTGTCCCCAACTCACATAAACAGTTTGTCTGCAGCATGGCCAAATTCTGAGGCAGAAGGATCAATCCTCTTGACAATGAGGTTACACTGATTTTTGTTACCACAGAAATGATGGAGAAAAGGCTAGCTACCCTGGCACTATCACTAGAGAGAACTTGGGAAGGACTAGTAGTACAACAGCTGGTTCTGAATTCTGCATGGAGATATTTTTCTTTTCCAAATAGTCAGCTAATAAAATTAGAATCAGATGTTTTACCCCAAAGTATAAAAAGCCCCAAATAAATACCTGAGAAATTTGAAAAATTTCAAAAATTTTCTTAAAAGTTCTGAGAAATATGTTTGCAAAATGTTTGTGATTCTTGGTTGGAAAAATAACTGCCAAAGGAAACAGGAACATGTTCCTATATTTCATAATTACTTAATAACTTAATTTCATATTTTTACATTTTAGAAGTGGAAATGTTTTAAAAGTGGAAGACAAGATTTTAATTTACCGAAACACAAGACAATGACCAATGTACTTTTTATACTTCTCAATTTTCTTCCATAGGTAATTTCAAAATTTCCCAACAATCTCAATTTTTTTAAAAACGAAGAGGATTTTCTAATGATCTCTGGTTAACTTTAGGCAGTAATTAGTAGCACTAAGTAGAAAAGGAATACACTTCCTCTAAGAATATTTTGTTTAAACAATTTGTAATCTATTACTATTCCCCATTTCTTACATGTTTTTATAATATCATTATTCAATTGGTAGAGAGTCACTTTTAATGTTTGCTTTTTGAAACTTTTATACTCGGTGAGCCAAAAAATAACGCATGTTACACTACATTTTTCCTAAAACGATAACAATAAAAACCAATTAGGAAAATTCACCAGTATTTGTGCATGTCTAGAAGGTAGAAGTATTTAATTTCTCACAGTATAATAATGCTAATGTTTTCAATTTAATTTAATTTAAAGTAAATTATAGTTCAGCTCTCTAATGTCATTGTTTTACTTAATGGCCTTAATTCAGGCCTGATGTTCAGATTAGTAGCTTTGATTATTCTGTTTATATCAGCAACTGCTTCACTTTACACACAAAGGACCGCAGAGCTTGGGGAATCACTGTGATTCACTAGACTTATCATGTTAGGTTATTATAAATAGGGAAATTACGTCATTAGTATCAAAGCAAATGAACCCATATTTAAATAGATAGCAGATACAAAAGATAAAGACTGCAGTCCAAAAATAATTTGCTTTGGAATATCTTTCTAAAGAAGAAATAACCTTAAGTTTCTAGTTTCCTGCTTTGTGTTACATCAAGCTTCATGAACTTGTGTATGCGGAGTTGAAGCATTTTTTTTTTTTTAAGATTTTTCTGTGGACTATAACATCAAAATAAGAAAACTAACTTGAACATGTTATAGAAAATGCTTTTCTGTTTCTTTTTTTGCCTAGCAGACAACTTTTTTTTCTATGCCTCAACACCCACACACTTCTGTTCATTGCATTCATTCTTGATAGCTGCTTTACACCAAAACTTCAGGACTTAGCTTGATAAACACAACTAAAAAGTCCCAGAGGTCATTATTGATTACTAGAAGAGAACTGCAAATGCATATGCCCTCAGTGGCTCTAAAATGCCACATTAAACAAGCCTCACCATCCATAGAGGAGCTTTTTCAATATACTGCTTCAGCAAAGGACCACCCACAATTTTCAGAAAAATATAACAGACCAGCTTGTAGCCCACTGCTGCCTAGTAGTGAAAAATTGCTGGGACATCACTAAAGGAAATAAAATGTTTCACAAACCATTAGCTTAGTATTATAATTAACATCATAACTAAAAATATTGATAATGCCTGGTAGGCATTATCTGATATATATCTGATATACTGATAAGCACTGGCAGAAGTTGAGATCTAGCAGTTAATCTGAAGATCAACCTTTAACATCCTGATAACTGCTACTAATTCTCTGATCCTATTTTAAGCAGCAGTGCAGAGTCAGGGTTTTTTTCTCCTTGAAACTTTAACCAGAAGTCAGTCCATTTCTCACCAGTCTTTGGAGGTTATCAGACTACCACGTTCCTGTATCAATTACTAATTCCAATCCTCTAGACAATATTCCAATAACTGCAAATCAGATTCAGGGGTATATGTACAAATGCACTGGTACCACCAACTTGAATAGTCAATCGGGACAAATAATTCAAGGACTAGTACGTTCTTTTGAAAATTATACCCATTCGGTTTTGACAGAAGGTTAAAAGGTTATATTGGTTTATTGCAATGGGGTTAAAAAATCATTTAGCAAATGGTATTATCTAGATACCTGTAGCAGAATCATACCGTGCAAGTCATGAGATCATTTTCTTGACTGGTAAGTATAGTCTAGAAGGTCAAAAATGAACCTATCTTTTGAAACGTCCATCAGAAGTGTCTGGACAGTTTACAAAGGAATTTAAAGTCACATGTTTTTGTGGAAATGAAGGGTTAGCTTTATACTGAATATGATACATTAGGAGCTGTCTGAGTGAGTGATGCAGTATGCCTTACAGGAAACAAAAGATGAGGCTACAAGGCTGAAACGCATATAGTTTGAATACAGCGGAAAAAAAAAAAACAGAAAGAAATTTATGATTAATATGCTTGTCTGTTTTCTTTTGCCTTGTCTGTTTTTACGGGTTGCTGTATGGTAAAACATGTTCTGCAGACCACTTATCTGAACATGGACTTCCCTCTAATTGTAAAAAAAGTCTAAAGGAAGTTAGATGCAAACGTCTGTAAGATTTATTTAAAGCAGAAAAGTCTTCAAACCTCTCCAAAGTACAAAAGAAGATACAAAGGTACACCTTTGGTGCATCTCCTTTATAAGGTGAGTCAAAAGTGAACAGAGTAGTGCCTTCTCCCAGTGGTGTTTTCTCAAGAGCAAAGAAATAGAATATAAACAGGAAAAGATTACAGACACAGGAGGAGGTGTTACCTGGCAAAGGTAAAGGGCAACAGAAGAAAAAATGTTAAAAGCAAGTGAGACGTTTCTGTTTCTAAAATTCCGGTAGAACTCACTGAAGCATACACAAAACAACAACAGGTTTAATATGTCTGCTACTTGTCAGACTAATAAAGTTGAATTTGAAAAATAGTGTAAACATATATATTGCAAAATGTATTGCACTATTGATGTAGCAGGAGCAGAAGGACAGTAACCTTCATTAAAACTAGGTTATGTGGTCATCTGCACAGCTCTTGACTGCAATGCAATGTGTATTTTCTGCAAAAAAGATTCCTGAGAGAGCACGACCTTTCTGAAGAATAGACTGGTATCCTGCAGAGCCAGGATCTGTGGTCAAGAATCAATACAGCCTTCTGGAGGTGTCTTGTTTGGTTTAATGGAGAGTGAGCAAAACAGCACCATGTGCGGTATAAATCCATAACACTATTCAAACGTCATTTGAGGTGCCTTCAAGGTTAACAATCGTTGCTATCAAATAAGCTGTCAGAATGGCAGGAAGCTTTCGTTCACTGAGAGGTCTAAGGTCTAATGTGGTAATTAAACCCAGAATACAAAATAAACTGTTCTCATGCAGTGTACCAGTGTGCTGGAGAATCCTAATGAATAGTTAGCATTGCTCCTACGAAACCTTTACTTCTGCTTAGGCGGCTTTGCCTTCTTGCAAGCATCTGGTGCATTAAGTGCTTTCTCATGTTTCTAGGACCATTCCTTTCCAGTTTTCAAAGAAAAATTCACTAAAAGCAAAATAAAAAAATAAATTTTTACCACTTGTCACAACCTCTATCTGGATGAAGCACATTTACTTTTCAACTAGCTCACAGTACTTTAGAGGCTGTAACACCAATATGGAGAGAAACAGCTGTTACAGAACAGATCCTCTCAAATGCGTTACAGTATCTTTTGGGTCTGAGTTTAGAAGTGTTGGGAGCTGTGACTCTACAGGCCTGCACAACCCTGAAAAAACCTTAAGTGCCTTCTTTACCCTGGAAATCACGTAGGTCGCTTATGCAAAGGCTATGGAACAGCTTAAAAACTACTACTTTCTTCCCCTACTAGAACTTTGCTAGGGAAAAAAACAACAAAAAAGCATCTGCTATATATAGGGCTGCACAGGGAAATGAGATTATGAATAGGACTGTTTGCAGCATTCCCAAATTTAAAGCTGCTGGTCATAAAGAGGGATATCTCCTGTAAAGTCAAGTCTCTGCTTGAAGGAAGCCAAACACTTCTGGCTGCCCAAGAGGCTTCTATAAAAGCAAGGCCTGGCAAGAGTCACCTCTGCCCAAACTCCGAACGTCACACTCACTGAAGGGCCAGCAAGAGAAGGATATGGGATGTTTTTAAACATCTAATGATTTAAGGACAAAGTCCTGGTGAGTAGGTCCTTGCTGAGCCTTGTTTTACTGCCTGTCATCTTTAAATGAATAAACCAGACTGGATTTCCAGACTGCCAAAAGCCTGGCTGCAACCCCCAAAGAGTACCAAGAAGCATCAGACATTATTTTGCAGAGCTAAGGCAGAGCTATCCAATGATAGTTAGAAAGCCTCCGAAATGATTTCTGACCCTTAGATTTGGCCTCATAGACCTAAAAATGCAGACTGTATCCAGATACAATTAGCTTAAAAGCTTCTGTGATTGAATAATTGAGTATATCCATACTGCAAACTAAAAGAGGGCAAGGAGAAAGCTCAAGCATAGGATCTCTCATCACCCATTTAATTGCTTAATTGTTAGTTCATTCCTGGCTCTGGTCACATACAGTGGACTTCATACAGCAATTGGTTTTAGTCACAAGACTGGTAGATATCGGGTCACAGACTAACAAACACCCTGGCAATGCAGCACTTTAAGAGAAAAAGAAGAGCTTTCATGTTTCTGGTCTTTGGCCTAAACAACTGTATTTTCCTTAGGTCCTAAACCAACCACAGCATTATTCATTATTTAGTTCTTCTCAAGGATTTATTAAAAAAGAACAAGAAAAAAATTTACATTATGCTGGACTAGACATTATATTTCCTTGAAGAAAGCAAAGTCTCCAAGTTGGAGAATGTTAAGCTTTTAGAGTAAATGATTTAATAGTCTCTTAACTGTGGAATATACAGAGCAGTAATTCTGACAAAAGGTGACTTACCTTTCTGGGACAGCTATCAAATTGCTGGTGCAGATTAAATACGTGCTCCAAACTGTATGCATACAGGTACTAAAATCACAAAGTACTGCTGAAAATGTCCAAAATCATCCCTTGTGCAACTCTATTGAAACCAGGGGAATTACTCCTGGGAGACATTTGTCACATTTATAGGCAGATTTCAATCTCTGTGACAGCAGAACAAAGGCCCTTGGCAGCAGAAACTCTGCCAAAAGTTCTCATAGAGAGAGAGTGCAAGGCGTAGGCACATGAGCCCCATTACTGACTAGCTCAAACCCAAAATGAGACTGAATCAGAGTTGGTAGAAAAGGTTCAACTTACTGCCTCTTCTCTACATGCATAAGTGACATTCCTGTGTAATCCCAGGCAGGTTTTAAGGCTGCTTTGCTGGTGGGCCTCAGAGCCATTAGTGCAACCTACAATTTTTCCATCATCTTGATAAATGCAAATGCCATGTCTCAGATCAGATCAGCAATGTACTGGGGTGAGGTAAAGAAAGAAATAACTGCTCAACACATTAAACTGTCCAATATTTTTCATACAGTTCCCCTCCCTCATCCATCCCAGCTAGGACACATTAAATAGAAAATGCAAACTAAAAAATGGAAGGGTGAGTAAAATAAAGCACATGTGAATTTCTTTCATAACATATGTGCAATAGACTTTGTAACTTCCATCTAAAGATTTCTGATGATGCCTGGATTTGAGTGATCATTAGGGAGTTAATAATAACAAAATGCATACACATTCAGTGTTTCTTCCATTTTAAGAGAAAGCACTGTTCCAATGAGAGGAAATTGTTTCCCAAATGAACTGACATCTTAAAAACCAGATGAAAGTATGACGACAGCAACTACTACACTGGCTTTTGCCTTACTCTGCTCTTGCCTTAATAAGGACGTTGCTGCTGAGCACTGACACAACTGGCCCCTCTTCCTACCTCCTTCACCTTAAAATTACCACACAGACCGAAATTCTTAATGAGCCCTGGAGTAGAAAAGAGAAAGTAAAACTGTACAGACATACAGCTTCATCAAGAGCAATGGAGATAACAGAAAATGGACATCACACATTACTGTATTTAAGAAGACAAACAATAAAAGGAAACTAGTGGCGAAATTATTTTTTTTAAATACATCTAGGAAGATATGGTAAATGCAATTCAAAGGGAGAAATACTAACTAAAAAAAAAGATAGTTAACAAGCACAGTGGCTAATTTTTTTTTTTTTTTTCCTGTCAGTCTTAAACAGGAATAGAGGAGCTGCCGTGCTCTCCTAAAGACATTTTTCAGGAACTGATCCTTCAAAATTGAAATCTCTAGGGAGAATCCTAAGTGCAGCAAATCACCGAGTGCAACTCAGATACTTGGATAGGTCTGTAAAAAGGTTATTCACTATAAAAAAAAAAGATAGTTAACAAGCACAGCGGCTAATTTTTTTTTTTCTCCTGTCAGTCTTAAACAGGAATAGAGGAGCTGCCGTGCTCTCCTAAAGACATTTTTCAGGAACTGATCCTTCAAAATTGAAATCTCTAGGGAGAATCCTAAGTGCAGCAAATCACCGAGTGCAACTCAGATACTTGGATAGGTCTGTAAAAAGGTTATTCACTATAGATTCAGTTATGCCATGAAGCCACAAATCATGGAAGGAATATAACAGCAATATCACTATAAAGGACAAGTGCCCACAGTTCCTGAGACAGGGTATTAAGCCAAATTAGAGCAGTCCTTGCACTTATAGTTGCAAAAAACCCAAACCAAACCAAACCAAACCTAGCCAAACACACATTTCTTGACTTGTGCAAATATCATGCATCAATGACTTTATTTCATTGAAAATCTTTTTTGTCTATATATTCAGCACCATGAAAAAATCTTTCTTCCTTAACAGTCAGTATATAGAGTACTGTAGACCCCCTAGTCAATAGAAGAGCATCTGCTTCTTTTTAGAAAAGGATGCAAACAAAATATGGCCTAGCATGCAAAAGAATATTAAAAATCACAATCTTGTGAGAGGATCACTTAACAAATAAATAGATAAATAAATGAATATTCTGTGGTATGTTAACTCTAGACACTTTATAAGAGACCGATCTTCTGAAAGACAGTTAATGTCAATATGTGAAACACATCTATTAATTAGTGTACTGGAAGAGAAAGTCAACTAAATAGTTGAAGCCTGTAGGTGATCATTTCAGTTAATCAAGTATGGAAGACTGTAAATAACTACACATAGACTTGCAAAAGTTAGGAGACTGAATGAGAAACACCAATTTCTGGTAATATAAACAATCATTTCTTTGAGGAACAAAATGCCTAAGACTTCTATTTTGAAATAGGACATTTACCTAGGCTTCACATTAAGCTTATCAGTAAACAATATGTCTAAGTTTAAAAGAAAAGGGTATTTTGTGGAATTAAGAAGTAGTGGTATATAATATGATTATGTTATACAAAACTCTTCAGTGGAACGTCAGATTTCAACAATTTTTCAAAAATGCAATAGAGAAGAATCTGAAAGATCCAAATTTGTCTTCCAGTTTTAACTAATTAACAAGCCTTTCACTGACACTGTTTGCAATAGCATTTTACTGCAATGACGTTTGCATGCTCACTGAGGATCTTTCCTCCGTAGCTTGCTTTGGTTCTTATTTATCGAAACAGAGTAAGATAAGGCAAACGGGGTTGGAATTAAACCTCTGTATCTTCTGCACTTTATTAGGAAAATAGTATTTTTTCTGAATGCCTTTTAAAAAGGTTTTGTCAAACATTCACACTGGGTTAAAGGTTTTGTCAAACATTCACACTGGGTTAACTTGAAGCATTGGATGTCCCAAAAGGACACATGCAAGTCATACGGAAACTATCAACTCTGCATCAACCAAAAAGCAGATCCTTGCCACTACTTCTAATCTTCTGGGTCCCACACTCTTGAGGAATTACATGTATTTGGAAAAGCAACAGGTAACTAAGTAGAAGGTCAGTACAGAAAAGAAAGATGACTTCAGGTAAAAAGAAATAATCTGGGCTGAATGGCCCACTTATTAGGAGATCAAGCTGTCACATGCAAAACATTCAGCTAAAATCTGGGAAGTTTACAAACACAGATTACCAGGAGGCATCAACATTTTCTTCTTACTAAATTTACATAAAGGAAAACTGTTCATTAAGGATGTGGGAGGCTGGAAATAAACACCAATATTGCAAATGTAAGTTCCAAACATCCAGTGTATACAATGCTACTGAAGCCCCTACTGTTCCTATACTTAAAAAAAAAAAAAAAGAATGGATAAGAACATCACATATATAGGTATATATAAGTTTAGGTATTTAATTACAATGATTATGTTTTATTATCTCAGCATATGTATAAAATCCACACTGTTAAAGCAGCTATTCATGTATTATGAGTTATTTTACTAATATTTGGAGATATCTAGCTAAGTTAGAAGACTCATATTTCTGTATCTTTGAGAATTCAAACACAAAGATGATGCAGCACAGCAAGTCTTAGCATTAGCGTCTCTGGGGCACACATTTTAATAGATTCCTATTCTAAAACCACCTTTATTCTTTCTCTGCAATGAAAAAGAAAATATAAGATTTAATGTTTACATTTAAGCATGAAGATCTGTCTGTTAGAAATGCCTGTCTCACTCAGCTACTATTAAGGAAGCCTACGGCAAATAACGTGCCAGTTTAGGAACATCAAGACTATTCCTAAATCTAGGTGTGATGAAAACAATAAATAGAGATAGGTAAACCAAGTCACATATTTTCAAGGCTTATCTCTAGGTATTCTGAACTCCAATACTGTGGGATATCTGGAAGACAGGGGACATATTGTGAGTAACCCAGACACACTGAATGTGGACTACGTGACTATCTGAACGCATGTAGAATCATTTTATGTTAGCAATAAGCTGAAGGGTATTTTGAGAATGTGATAAAATGTGGGAAAGCGCAGAGAGAGTTATGTAGGGAGGTAAGCTTGTGGGGCAGGAGATAGATAAGCCTGAGAAGCAAGGCCATGGGAGTAGAATCTAGGGGAGGAGTTGTTGGGGGGAGTTAAGCCGCATGGACAGCAATGCTTAGCATGTGGACAATGCATGGCACCAATCATAAGCTGAGCTATCGCGTGTTTAGAAAATGCAATCTGTATATTAAGGGTTACTGCTTGCTAATAAAGTTGTCTTTCTTTTGATCATATTGGTCGTGTGAAGAATCCGTGAATTCCGTGTCACAATACCACTTATGACCTAAGGAGTCTCCCACATCGTTTTATCTTGGTGGGTGATCCTGCATTTACAACAAGTGATCTAAGGACTTAGAACCTGTTGCCTAGAAGTCCCATCATGACATGTTTTACAAACACATTGCAGTACAGAAAAGTGTAAACTGTGTCAGAAAACAGGATCCAGAAACCAGCAGAAACAATTGAGCATTCAACAACAGAGGAAGGAAGTTAGGGACCTAGAATAATCTTCCTCAAACCCGGGGTTTAGACAGAATTACTCTAACACTGAGCTCTTACACTGACTGCTGCAGCAACCAGTACTTCAGACTGAACAGGAATATATCCATCTCTTCCTATTTTTACTGTCAAGTAATCAAAGCTTTGTTTTCTTTCCTAACTAAATGGGTGCATATAGGTTGCATGCCAGGACAGACCAAACTGTGCCTTCAGTCTAGCCTGCACAGAAGGAAACAATCCCAGACAGATTGCTCACATTATGCGTTGCCATTAATATCACCTGCTCTTCAATCTATACATTCCCGGAGTCTGCTAGCGCTACTCATGGCATGACTAAAACCTGTTTTTCTCATGCCCATCCATCAAATGCAGCGAGAGCATGGTTATAGCCTTCTGGTGGGCTTTCACAGGAATTGTATGAAATAATCCCTTAGGTGAAGGTTACACATGGGTGGGTGGCGATTAGTAGAAGCACCCTTACTGCTGAACGGGCTTATGCCAGAGAGAGCTCGGTTGGGACAGTAGAGCTGAGGCAGGGTCAGTAGGGATGGCAGGTCTGGAAGAGCAACATTTCTTCACTCTCCAGCTAAACATGTTTTAGCTGAAAAATCTGAGACACACATTAAATGTGGAGGTCTACAATGGCCATTTTTGCAAAGTCACTGCCGAAGAAACTTAACTGCAAGAAAACTGAAAGGAGGAACAGTCCCGTTTTAGCCAAACCAGGACATTAGGTCAAAATCATACTTTCACCAATCTTGACTGTGCTCTGTCCTTTATGTCATTACTATGCAGGTTCTGTTTTACCCTGGTGAATTACCACTGTTTCACTCTATGATCTGGGATGCTTCAAGGAAAGCTGGAACCTCACAATCTCCATAACGTATCACTGTATGGATAAAACATTAAGAAAGAAAACAGTGAGATTCAGAAGCGGGGGAGGCTTTCCCACTGATTTGATAGACTCAAAAGGTTAATCTTCAGCTACGTCTTGTTCATTAGTCTAAATATACATTTAAAACATCAATGTGCTTAAAAGCACTTTGTCAGTACCCATTAAGAATGTGCATTGCATATTTCAGACATGTCTTGCTAGTAATAGGCACTGAAAAGCAGGCACTGTTCATCTTTTTAATGAGTGGTTTTCCCTCTGAGTGCACTATGAAGCTATGATGCACCAGTGACACCGGTATGCCCTGTGGACATGCAAGAGCAACCCATTCTCTGAAAATCAGGTCATTAAAAGGCGTAATGTGTAAGCATGACTTCAAAGTAGCTATTCTTTCAGGTCTTGATTGCAAGTCCTAAGTCTTTACGCTGATATAAGGGAGGTGAGGAGGTCTAAGAAGACCTTCCTGGTACTGGCCACCTACACTGCAATGTGGACAGCTGAAAAAAAGGAGCCACTGTAAGGTTATTATTATACCTCTGATACATGATAAGCTTTTTCACATCATTCTGCTAATGTACCAGTAGCTATTCTTTCAGGTCTTGATTGCAAGTCCTAAGTCTTTACGCTGATATAAGGGAGGTGAGGAGGTCTAAGAAGACCTTCCTGGTACTGGCCACCTACACTGCAATGTGGACAGCTGAAAAAAAGGAGCCACTGTAAGGTTATTATTATACCTCTGATACATGATAAGCTTTTTCACATCATTCTGCTAATGTACCTACACTGTGCTAAAAAAAGGAGCCACTGTAAGGTTATTGTTCCACCTCTGATACATGATATGCTTTTTCACATCATTCTGCTAATGTACCTACACTGTGCAAGTAAATACCCTGCAGCAGATAGATTAATTGCATCTGCCAGTGTATTGGGTTTGCATGGCAAGGTTTTGGTAGCAGAGGGGCTACAGGGGTGGCTTCTGTGAGAAGCTGCCAGAAGCTTCCCCCCTG
>NW_009636260.1:0-43643 GCF_000690535.1 Cariama cristata
AGAGGAGGACGTGCTGGTTAGCCTGCAGGCATTGTGTCTCCAGCTTAATCGCCCCTAGAAGGCTTTTGCTGCTTCCTTCGTATCCTGCTTAAAAGCATACTCAGTTGGCAAGAGGATCGACAGGGAGATAGCACGTTCTGTTCAGTTCTGAGACGTGGTGGGGATGTATGAGCAAACCGGGACCCAAACCCTGGGCTTACCGAAGGCTAACCCGGTTCAAGCTCCTGCAAAGGACTGAGGACATGGGAACTTACAGTCCTCTGTCCTGTCTTTTAATTCAGGCACTAATATGTCAGTTGAAGTGCCCAGCCATTCTTCCGTAGGGTTCAGTCACTGTGGTCAGTAGGATTGTGTTGGTAACAAAATTCAGTATTGACAAAGATTAAAACTTATTTTACTGAAACGGTTACGTTTCCAGCCATATTTGCCTGTAGTAAATGCAAAGATCTAAAAGAACATCACACGCTATTTGGTTTCAAGGCTTGCTGTGAGGAAAGGATTCATTCCGCTGACCCGCTTGTATGTGTGTGACTTGGGCTCGGAAAGCTCTTGGCACCAGCCCTGTCCTTCCCTTACACACACGCAGCCCTGGAAACTGAGCAGAGCTTGGCCCTGGGAATTTTCTGCGGGGCCTCCTGTAATAAATTGACTTGTGACTTTGTCAGATATTTTCAAAAGGGATCTATATAAAGCCTCAGTGTGTTTCAGCTTCCAAGTATTATTTAATGTGAAGAGTACGGTCATTTAACATGAACTGAGTCCCTCTTTGGCAAGAAGCGCAGCCTTTTGGCGGAGCGGGATTAGTCCTGCAGTACTTGTAAACCTTTTAGGGAACAATACAGGAAGTGGGTGGTTGGTGTTTCTTACATCTGAAACAAAGTACATTTACAGAACACCTTTTGCCTTGAGATTACAGGAAACTGTGTAAAGCTAGTTTTGTGAATCATCTTAAATGTAAAAACAAAACCAAAAAAAAACCTAACAAAAAAAAAGAATAAAATCTTTAGAGTATGGAGTCAAGTCTTAATGGCTTGGTTTTCATGTTAAAGGTAGAAGGGCCTGCAACAGCAGAAAGTATTAGATTAAACCTAGCCGGGGTGGAGCTCCCCTTACGGTGGGTATTTATAATCTTGCAGTGCGTCAGAGGAGAATGTGTGAACAATGCAAGCATTATACTCGTCTAACCCCACTAATATATCAAATTGTCCAGTATCCCAAATCTGAATTATCATTCTAGTATAATACAAACTACAATGCAGCAGAAGTAATGAAAAAGAAGTTAAAAACGCTTTTGCAGATTGACAAAGAACAGTAATTCTCAAAATATGCTTGCAGATGACCAGCATTCTTCAAAACATAATGGTGGCCTTATTTCTCATCTGGTAATGGGTATTCTGCTTTTTCACCAACTGGCTAGGGGACTGTTATAAGTAAGTAATACTACATCTGTAAATGCACAATTACTCCAGCTACAGTTCTGTGAACGGCTGTGAACAGGGAGGAGGTCGGCCAGAAGACAGTCAGGCAATATGAATCTGGGACAAAGAACAACGGTACAATCTATTTAATAATCAATATTTTGAAGGTACCAATTATACATCAATAGCTTACCTATTGTATATGAATTGCCTGCGTTTAACTGTAGGATGTACTTTCAGAATAATTATTACATGTCTGAGGTACTCATTGAATTGCCAGATGGTTTACCACTCATTTTTACCTTACTGCTATGTGGAACTGCAGTTCTACACAGCAACGTTATGCTTCATGGAGGTAGCCCATCACCTACAGAAGGCTTTCTACACTCGAGAATAGTTTCTTTTTTAAGCATGAAAATAAGAAACCATCTCTGGTTTGACTCTCACGGTTTGTCTTTCATGTGGAACCTGTACATTAAATGTGTTTTCTTTAGTAGTGGTATCGATAGCTAGATAATTAAAAATAATGAATTGAATTAAATTGGATGCCTTCCCCTTTAAAATATGGATGTAACAAACTCCTGCAAAGTGTGTTGCTGATGGGTTAAGCCCATTTTTACTGGCATTGGTAAAGTCCACATTCTTGTCTGTTTTATTTCTTCCTTAGGACACAGATTGACCCTGAAAAGTAATTTTGAAAAAAAAAAAAAAACCACCATAAGTTTTTCTTCATTTGTAAGTGTATAGTTATACTGGTTTTTTGCTGAGCACCAGTTCTGAAAACTGCCCCATTTTGGAAGCCGAGTTGACTTTGCTGTACTTCACATACAATTTGTTACATGGATTAAAACAGCATGGGGCCCAGACCAACAGTGCAGCCAAATGTTTTTCCCCACATATCAAAAATGTCTACTCCTAATCTCAGGCTCTCCTTTGAAAACTGTTCATAACATTACTAGTTGCTGACCTTGCCAGTGCTACTTCTGGCTGTACATTTTCTCACTCTCTCCTGCTTCCCCCACTTTCTGGCACTTCCCCCTTCCCTGCTGCAGGCTGGAATCCACGGTTTAGATTTCTTCTGCAGGGTGGATTCTGCCAGCTTCGAAAGTGCTCGTGGAGCCTTGTGGGAGCACGCGGTTTTACCCGAGATGAGGTTGTTGCCCAGGCTCTCCGTAGGACTAGGACTGGCAGTCCAGTCAGCAGGTCCTGGGCTGACGTCCCCTGAGAATGGAGACCCAACCTCCAAAGCCATTTGCAAACCACTTCATGCCTTAAGTACGGTTGTGGAAGTTTCCTTTCATCTCTGACTAAATATTGAGTGCTCATATATTCATGGAAATTGCTGAAACGTATTTATATTAGACCATGAGGAATGTAAAATTCTGGATAGAGTACTATTGCTGTCCTCTCTTCCCTGACTTGTATCCTATCTTACATTTATTTGGGGGGATTTCTGTGTGTTACAGCCATTTCTAGTTCCTGGTGTTTGTAATTCTGACAGGGATCTGTTGGGTATCGATGCAGTGTGTTACTATTTGTATCTTGCCTAAAAATGACCAGAATCCAAACTGGTCTATAGGACTAGGTACATATACTCAGACCAATACTAAAATTTCTTCACAGTTTTTCTTGGCTGCACCTGGATGCTCTCTGATTTTTTTTTTGCTAGCTGTACAAGCATAATTGCATCCACTGCAGTTGGGTCTCACAGACCGAACAAGAATAGAAACTAACATTCTGTTATAAGCAGAAAAGGTAAAAACTGACAAAAAATAATTGTGTCAAAAGAAAGTGGACTTGATTTGCACTAAAAATGGCATGCAAATTATTGAGGAGAAAAATTTATTTTTAAATAAGTCACTTGTAATAATATTTGCTACGAGTAATTATTACTTTGGCTCTCCTGCATGTCTGTTATGAATATAATTTTAAGTGATCAGACCTTAATAGAACTTTTTAAATTGCAGTCATTCCAGGTGAGTAGCATTTGAAGGTAGTAACTGAAATTAATTTGAAGGCAACAGTCTCAGTGTTGCTTGTTACTGCTTTTGTTTACATGATTCCAACATACTCTAAAACTTGGATAGTTTACAGTGCATACCTTTTTATTTATTTATCTCTCTTAATTTCTGGTTTGTAGCGTAAATGTCAAGGATCCACCCAAAGGGAAATGGGAAGGTGTTAGTTGTTTAATTCTATGGTGAGTTTCTAGACAGCTGTATAAGAAGTACTTACATTTTTTTCATAGCTCCATGAGAATTTTTGTGGAATCTAATGTACACTCACAATGGCAGTGAAAAGCATTAGTGATGCTTTTCAAGAACATCTATCTTAATACAATAAAAAACAAACAACTGAATTACACAAATCACACATCTGTTTGGAGTACACATGGATTACCAAAGAGATAGGGGTAATGGAAACATAATGACAGTTAGCATTTCAGTGTTGATTTCTGATAACATTATGCCTCTCAACAGAGGCATTTAGGGAAAAGAAATGGGTGATATGTATGAATTCTGTCAGTGCAGGAGTCTCAGGGCTATCATAGCAGAAGGATGCTACTATTTGCAGATCTGCTGTTTGCAAATGATGCATTATCATCCCATTCTCATTTGAAAAATGCGGGATCCTTCCTTCTGATCAGATCTTCGAAACCCTTTTAGAAAAATTCCAGTAGATTAAGCAAAGAGGACAGCGAATAAATACACCTTGACACTGTGAAGGACAAAGGATTGTAGTCTCAAATCCGGACTGCGAGTAAGCTCGATCACTGCTCAGCATCAATTTACATATAGGAGGTAGTCAAGAGATATGACACTGGTATAAGATTTTAGTTAAGACATAGAGATTTGTATATGCTTAGTGTTCAAAAAAGAAGAGCAGATACTCAAGGTTTACTTGAAGTGTTTGAGAATAACTGTACACCAACACAGATCTTTACAGACTCTTGGCTGGCAGCAAACGTATTAGATGCCAATGATGATTTGCTTGAATTACACAAAACGAGGGGGAAAGCATAAGATTATTTCAATAAAAAATATTCTAGCTCTTCCTTCATGGAAATTTTATGGCCATGTGCAGAATTCAGTTTGAGATTAAAACACCTACATTTAGGTCTCTATGCACAGGAGCCTACAGCCATGTTTGGTGTCTGAGCTTCCCTTCTAGTGAGCAGCAGTTTAACCGGTACAGTCCATAGTGCCTCGAGCAGGACTCACCTCACCCAAAAGGGGACACCTAGGACTTGATTCCTTTGCTAACTATAGTATGTAGCTCCAACTGAATTCCCTTGAGAAAATTTCTAGCCTCCAGCTGCCTCTCCAAAAAGGCCACAGGTCTCCATTGGGCCTGTGTCTTACCTGCTTGCTCCCAATGGATGTCTCAGATGGCCCAGGACATCTAAACCAACAGCAGGCACCACTGTTCGGACAACTGAATTAAGCTGCTACTGTTTGGGCAGTTAATTCATTTATTCATGCCTTTTCCAGCACGAGTGTGTTGACTGGTCTTCTGTTGACAATAAAAGGAGTTTAAACAGCTGTATGTAGATGTTGATACTTATTTGTCAAACAAAAGCATAAAATATATTTCAGAAGACAATGTTTTCGTAGTATTTTTGACAGAAAGAACCTACTTGCAAGAATCAGGCTAAGGAGTCATACACAATAGAGAAAGTAACTTACTTTAAACTATGTTATTTCTCCTCCATTAAGCCCTATTCTCTGAGTACCAACAAATCAAATGGACACTGCAAAAGATGCTGAACCTCCCCAGCAAAGCAACTGTGGAGGGTGTATAGGATGTAAACCCTGCTAAAGCCATTCCCGGGTGATCTGTCTGTACTGCTGATGGAGCGGGCCAGGACCAAGGCATGAGTATATTCAGGAGACATTTGCAGAGCTCGCAGAATGTGTCTTACTGTATATTTAACACGCTATCATCAGAGGAATGCATTGTCTTATGTTACAGTTAATAAATATAATTTCTGGTTTTCATCTTTGTTATTAAGATGTATTTTTGACCAGTAAATACTTAACATTTGAGTGTTTAGATGCTGGATATGTATTTATTTACAGAAAGAGATCCATAATGAGTAAAACCAAAGATCCATTTGACCTAATATCTGTTTTTTGAGGGTGACTGAAAGTGCAGCTTATAAACAAGTAGACAGCATAGAGCAGTGTACAGTGGTTCATCCCTGTAACAATTGCAGCTTAGGGATTTTCTGAGCTAAAACTTATTTCGATATTATGTGTAAATCTTGATGGATTTCTCCTCCATAAATTGTTTAACCTCTTTTTTTTTTTCAACAAGTTTAGCTGTTACTTACACTCATAACTTTTGGTGACAAGGAGTACTATACAAACTACATGGTGTAAATTGCTCTCTTCTTTTGTCTGAAGCCTGCAAGTTGCTAGCTTCACTTGGTGTCCCCCATTTCTTCTACTGGAAGAGACAGTGAATGCTCGATCCCCCTCTGTCATCTCAGTGCCAGCCATGATTTTATGACCTTTGATCCTAAACTTCTCCATTCATTTCTTTTTAAAGTTGAAGAGTCTTCTCACTGAAGGGTCGATGTTCTTAACCTCTCATCATCTGAACTGCTTCTTCCCCACTCTGCTGTGTTTTGAGGTGAGGGAATTTTAACTTTCCCCAGTATTTATGTGGACAGATCTGGTATGTGGGCTAACTGGGGATTTATAGAGCAGCATTAGGATGATCTCTGTTTCTGTTTTCTGTTACTTTCCTAATAATTTCCAACATGATATTTCCTTCTCTTGAACTGTTTCTTTCATGAAATTATGAAGGGTAACTTAACATCTTGTCCATAAGTAGTAATGATCAATTCTAGGCCCACCATTTTATTTGTGAAGTTTGGTTTTCCCCATATACATTACTTTATACGTATACATATTTATATTTTATATTACTGTATATGTATACATATACATGCATTAGGTCTGCATTTTAATAGCCATTCATGGACTGTTGAGAGGTCCTTCTGCTGTTCTTACTAGTCAGACTTTGTTAAAATAGATGAATATCATAAGCCAAACTTTGTTCTCTCTGTTGTTCATCCCTCTTCCGCTTACGAATAAATTGAACAATGCAGAACCCAGCACAGCTCTCTGTGAAACGCTACTGGTGACGTTCCCCCACTATGAAAATTTGCCGTTTACTCCCAGCGTCTCTTTATATGCTCATCTGGACTGTGTAGGATATTTGCTTTCTGTTTCAAAAAATTGTCTTCTAATTCCCAAAGCTTTGGGAGTTTGGACTGTGGTCAACACAAGATATTTTTGTTGTTGTTGTTGTTCTACTGAAACATTTTAGAAAGCCATGAAGATTATATAGATCAGTGGATTGCTTGATATTGTTGTCTTGGTCCCCAGGTAAAAATCAGAGTTTTAAATATTTTTCTGTCTTCCTGATTCTGCTAACAGGTAGCTTCAGTGCCTCTGCTGTTACTCAGTTTTCCCAAACAACAGCAAAATTAAAAGTGCCAAGTTATATCCATTTTCATCATTAATATGGGGAATTTAGGGCATGAGGGACATTGAATAAGAAGTTTTTGAGTGGCAGAGACAAACATGGGATTACTCACTGGAAAGAATAAGAAATGGATGCTTGGACATGAGTAAATACACTAATTCTCTCCTAATTCCCAAAGAAGGCTGGTGGGAAAATAACAGGGAGATGGCTATCCCTTGCATCATTGGGAGGGTCTGGATCTGAGACACAAGGAGAGGAGTGAACGTCTCATCTAACCCTGTGGTAAACACATGCCTAAGAGAAAAATATGACTAATAAATATTCCAACCTCCTCCGTTTTTCTGAGTAGCTCTTACTGACTTCTCTCCCAGGTGAGGTCAGTGCTTATGAAGAGATGACATAAGGATGTCATTAGCCAGCAGAAAACTTGGTCATTTAGGTATTAAATAAATGTTAGACTGCACACGTGTGCTAACGGATCGGCTTGTAAGTAAACTAAGTTTAAATTAAAAGGCTGAAACTCTAGCAGAAAAGAAAAATAGAAAGTATAGTCAGTAAAGAGGAGAACAGAGCTTGGGGTAAAGATAGAAGGAAGCTGTGGAAAGAAAACAGCATAATATAATAGGAGAAATTGCTGTTGCTGTTATGACATGAAAAAATAGCAGACAACTGTTCAGAAAATAACAAAAGAAGAGAAATAGTGCGTGATGTGTAAAGTTGCATAATACTTTATTTTTTAATTACGTAATGTCCTTTTACAGGAAGATTTTACTGTGTATAATGGGTAAAATGAAAATGCTAGATTAATGTTTTCAGGCCCCAATTCTATTTTGAACAATTGGAAAACAAACTGTAAATTTTCACCCATCTTGATTCATCTCTTAAAGTGGTATTTTTTCAATTATTTCTTTTTGCATTCAAATTTCTGAGACTTTCAGCTTTTTTTTGTAGTTTGTTTACAATTTTTTTCCCCACTTCATATATTATTTTATGATCAAATATTTTGTACACTCTAGATCTCATCTCGCAAATGTGAATTTATGCTTAACTTTGTATACATGAGTAATCCCCAGGGTTCTGATTCTTCCTGGGCTTGGACATTTGCGGAGTCTCATCCCAGCAAGCCCAAGTGTTTAAAGCCTTATAGGCTAAGACTGCACTTACAGAAAAGGTCCATTTATAAAGGTGACATTTAAAATCTGTATCACACAAGCTAAATATTTATAGTTGCTTGTCTTTCTGCAGAAGCTTATGTACCATAATAAGTTAATATTTTAAATAACTGTGTGTATGTGTTTATATATATATACACACGCTATAAATATTGTGTGTATGTGTGTGTATATACAGTAAAATGGAAACAACAGTTCCACTTGGATTTCATGAAAAAAACCAAAACAAAAATAGCTTTACAGGCTTTATTATTGCAAACATGGGCAGAGTTTCAAGACACTCCAAAGAGATGGTGCAATGAGAGCTGGCTGAACTGGAATAGAATGACTCAAATATTTCCTTTTCCTTCCCTTGCTTATCAGGCTGCCACATTTGATTTCTTTTTGGTATGGAAGTATTACTGTTGCTAATGAGAGTCAAGTGATTTTTTTTAAAAAAAAAAAACAAAACTGAATGAATGTTTAATTTATTGCAAGTAACAAAGATTCTCAAACTTCTTGAGCAGGACACATGAGGGAGAAACTGATGTGGGCTCTCAGCTTCATGTCTTTTTGTTCAATCTGTATTTACAAAGATTAGCAAAGATTAGAACATTGAACAGTTTGTGCAGTGCCTCGCATGGCTTCTTGAACTTTTTGAAAGTTTGTAGAATGAAAACTGTGAAGTTTGGTGCAACGTACTGTTCTCTCTTGGTTTTTTTTTAGTTGTTTTTTAAGTTTTACTAAGCAAAACAATGAGCATGCGTATTTAACTCCAAAATTAGTTTTAATGACTGTGACATTGCTCCCTTTTTTGTTGTGACTTGCTGTTGTTCGGACTTTCAGATCTTTTATTCTCTTTCCAACTGCCACTCCCTGGATCTTTCGGAAACGTTTTCTTTTAGCATTCTTTTGCCATAAATCACTCCTTACAACAGTCTGCTCATTGCCTGGCTGGTCTAAAAAAGGAAAAAATATTACTTTGTACATATCACTACCTTAACTAATGACTGGTTTTGGTAAGCAGGGTGATGACTGCTAGGTGTCAATTTATTTGCATTGTGTTAGCCAGACTAATGGATTTAATAGCCTTTTATTAGTCATTTGGCTGCCAGTTTCCTTTATAGGAGAAGAAATGCAGAATAAACAAGTCCATGCTTGCTTCAACTTATCTCCAGGCAGTGTGAGCATCATAGATGGGGCAGCATGAAATTCAGTGCAGACCTCTTAAAACACTTAAATTCAGAGCCTTATAGCCCCTGTCCAAGGTCTACCTTGCTCTACAGAGGGTAAATATTTTGTTTTCACATGGTTTTGGTCAGCCACTTCATTATAAAATCTCACTCTTTGATATCTCCTGCTGGTTTCTATTTAATGACTGATTGTCATGATAATCAGATGAAATCTGTCATCAATATTCAAATCTTTACAGTGTATCTGAATCAAAGTCTTACAGTGTTTTAATGGTGAGTGAAGAAACATTTTTTCCAATTCTTCAAAAATGTTTTGGAAAACGTCTGGGGCAGCGTGTGGTCTGGTGCACAGATAACTCTAGTGAGACATTCAGAACTCAAAATAAATACAAATAAATGCTGCATTACATTGTCTGCTAAAATAATGTAAAAAGCTGGAGCAGCAGTATGATGGTGTGGCATAAGTATATAAAAAATACACAGTGATTGATTTGCTGCTGGGAAGCTGCCTATCAAAGCAGGATGCCTTTTAAGGGATATTTTGTCACTCTTTGGGTTAATAAGTAATTTGGGTTCAAGAAAAAAGTTTTGGTCTGATGGCATTTTGATAAACTCTCTGAGAAATTAGAGAGGTGGGAGTGTTTTAAATTATTTTTTTAGCAGCATAAACTGAATCATAAAGTTCAGATCTTTGACTTGAGTAACATTCTTAATCTCCAATAAAAAAGGCCCAGGCTCTTGGCTTAAAGTGCCAGAAAAAGGACAGACTTCCATCAGGCAAGAAGAACTGCAAAGCTGCCACAGAGCTGCAAGAGCCAGTGAGACCGATTTGATGATGTAGGTGGTTTGTTCTGGCCAGATTCAAGTCATTAACTTTCTGATTTAATTTTATTGGCCTGGGCAAAGCTTAAGTAAGTGTAATAGCAGCCATGTAGGGGGTAGAATCAACTGAAGTAAATCAATTAAAATGTTTGCTAGTTAGACTTTTATGTATAGATAAAGCATGTTTTATGGGTAGATTGAAGACATAGCTGTCAGGAGTGTAAATAGTTGCTGCCAGGCAATTATTAAAGGTCTATAAAGACCTTTGTTAGCATAGAAACATCTCCTATACTTTATTTAAAGCAATTTTTAAAACTCAGGATATTCTTTTTTCTGAGTGCTCTATCAATAAGCTCAATCACTTGAAATTTCTAAAATTTTGATACATGCTGAAACATCTTTCTTGATTCAGTAAACGACAGTTTTGAAAACTTAACCAGAAAACCCTCAAATCCTCCCATTATGTTACAAATATTTTCTGAGAGGTGTCAGCTTCATGTTCTTTCCAGAGTAGATGTTTTCTTTTTGAAATCTTCTAGTTTCCTTAAACGTTTTGGGTACATCTTGCATGTGAAGGATTGCATAAAAGAAGTGGAAACATTGTCTAAATGTAAGAGTAGTCCGAGACATGGCATTCATTGGAGATTTCCAAGTGAACAGTTTGGCAAAGTAATTAACTGGCAGAAAGCAAGGTTTATAATAAAAAAGTATTACCCAGCATTCAATGTCAATGTGTATACCAGTCATAGCTGTATAAAAGCTCTATCAATAGTTGTAAGCTAGAGCTATCTTTCGAAGAAATTTCTGGATATGCCAAACACTTTGGATAGTACAGGGGAAGTTTTCCATTTCTGATGAACTTGCAATGTGAAGAACACTTAGAGAATAGATAAAAGAGATAGGCAAATAACTTGTGTGCAGCCCACACATTCAGGTACTTGGGTATATTATGTAGGTCAGTTTTGTAACTCCATGGCAAAAACCTTCCCAAACTCTTCCTCAAAATCAGAAAAAATACATATCTCATAGTCTATAATAATCACATCTTAGTCTATTATCTGAAGTAGAATTTGTGTTTAGAGGATCCTTAAATATTAAAATATCTTTAATTTACTCACTGGCTTTTGCAGGTTGACTTTGCTTTGAAAATATCCTTATTTCTCTGAAGGAATATTTCATTTTTCAGGAGCTAATCTTCTGGACAATATAAACAAAAGATACACTTTTAAAACAAGCTGATAATTGGGGTGGAATTAATGTATTTTATTTTTTAACTTTGGAGATAATTGGACATAATGATAGATGCCCATAAAGTAAATTCTTTTAAAGATCTGGACCCACATGTAAGAAATTTCCTATAGCATCAGGATTTGAAAAACTTGTTGAATGCCTTTGTGGATTTAAAATTAGCTGCTTTTTTTTTTTCCTCTCTTGGTTGATGTCTCTCATTTTGTAAGTCTGTTGTTTTTAACTGCACTGTGACAAAGCTTCAGTGGGTGGGAAATAAAATGTCCATTCAACTCAGCCTTATCTTTAGCCCTATGGTTTGGACATGGGAAGGATTTGTCCTTCCAGAGACCAGAGCAAGTGTATAATCTCTCAGCCACAACACTACTGCAGTAGCACAACATCTGATGCCTGAGGAAACTTTACCAGTAGAAATTTATGCACTTAAGAGGTTAAGTGCTGGGTTTGTGGCTTGCACTCTTCAGCCTCTTAAATTCTACTTAAGGTGTCTTAAGTATTTGTGGAAATCCCAGTCATAAATTGGCATTTGTATGCCTCTGGATCAGAGGGTATATTTGGACTTCTGACCAGTCTTACAGCAATGATAGTTTAACTGTGGGTCCAGAGGATTCTTTTTCAGGTGAACTTAAAATTTGGTCAATAATATTTGTGGAAAAGAATTTTTTCACTGGCTTTTAAGCCATATATATGGCAGTGTTCTTAGTCAAGCGGACTACTAGTATATACATTTCCAAGACATGTAAATATGTATTTTTGGGTAGTAGAAACATTCTAAGAATCTATTATTCAAAGCTGAAAAGTAATTAGTAGATATATCTGCTTATTGAAACCAAGAATTTTTAAATTTTTGGCTGTAGGCAGTACTCGAACTTCTTTTTTTGAGATGACTATATATTAAAAGAAAATATTAAGTCTAATAGCTGGTCTGTTTAGTATATTAATGATAGCATGTACCTACTTGTTTTGTTTCAATTTTCTGTTTTAGTTTACAAAATAGAGATTGCACCCCTTTGCGGTTATAAAACCCCAACCCAGAAACACCCTGTGAGCAGTACTTGGGTTTCTTTTGGCTGCTGTGTGCCAACAGTAGTTGCTCATTCCCGCCCTTGGTCCGCTCAGTCAGTTTTCAGAGTTAGCTTGAAAAATAAACAGGGGAAAACATTTGGTTTCACTCTGAATCGTTTCCCTGATTCTGTGGCCACTGGTGTTAGCCCGGGTGAAAAGGTGGCCTGGCAGGAGGGGAAGAACTGCTTCCTGAGGGAAGCTGTTAACCCGCCTGTGGGGGCTCACCACAACAGGCCTGCCCTCGGGGAAAACCGTAAAAATAAGCCAAGTTTGTGATAAAACTTGAAGTGCTGCGTTTGGTGCGCAGACAGGACTGTAAATGCTCCTGCTGAGATGTCCTTTCAGAAAAAGTCCCCTTCCACTTTCCCTCCTTGCCAGGGAAGCAAGAACCACCTGCCCCCGCCCCATGCTTCCCCGGGCCTGCTGCTCCCGCCCAGCAGCCAAAGCAAATCTCTTACTTCAGAAATGTTTACACTTTTAACTTTCACAAATTTTTAATTAATTTCCTATCTATCAAGTTGTCATGCTAGGTATTTATTATGTGAATATTTTAAATCATCTGATTTTCCTAAAAGGCAGTTTTGTATTTAAGTTAATCTTTTAGAGATATTTCTAATATTTTCTTTTCACTCTACTTTGGCAAGACTAATCCAATGTTTTAACTTTTCCCCTTTTTTGCATACGCATGTGGTTGAAAGCATTTTTCTTTCCATTTGAACACTAGGAAAGACCCGTTGAGAGTCCGCGACGTTAGCTATGATGTGTTACTGGGAAGCATGTGACGTTGCTCTCCATGTGGCCCAAACGGCGTTTATATGGCCCGAGCGATAGCGAGTCTGTAACTGATACGGGGTGATGAAAACAAGGATGTAGTTGAAATGTGTTCAGAATGGAAAAATCAGATTGAATTGTAACTTTAAAAACGGCATTAAACTGAGAAGACTGAAGTAGTACAGAATTGTCTTCGCTTATACTTAGAAATGAACTTTTTAGCCTTGGGAACAACACCTAAGTGTGTAAAAACATTTTCTCTCTTAACAGAGAGCATCTGCTGCCCATTTTAAGAGCCAGCCCAGCCTTAAACAGTGACACATGCTTTTTTCTGGTACTTTTAGTACTTTGCTAATATGATGAAATAATTACAGCGGTATTAAAAAGTGCTTTCTAATTGTTCGCTTAATACTGCCAATATTAGAATTGCTAGGAAGAGGGCGCATGACTTAAAGCAAAATAGACGTCATCTCCTGAGACCACTGGAATTTAGAGTAATTAACAAACACAAGACTAGTAACACTTATTTGGGTATTTCAGACACATCTCTAATTTGCAGCAATCCAAACTTCCAAGTTTTTTTATTCTGGTCAATCCAGATTTAATTTAGGTAGAGAAAGAAGAAAAGAAATGTGCAGGGAAAGAAGTTGTAGGCATGTTATTTAGTTTAGTTCTACTTTAGCAGTGTGAGGTAAAATGAGGTGGGTGTTGATTGATTCAAGCTATGGAATATGATAAAATGTATAAAGCACAAGATTTATTATTAAACTTTTATTTATTCTCCTGGTACATTCTGTAAGGTAACATGTTCTCTAATGAGTATTAAGCAGGAGTTGGAAATGAGTAGTAGCTCTAAAATTGCTTTAATTGTTTTTTGTTTATAATTTTGATATTGGTGTTAGGATGGACATAGCAAGGAGAAAAAGAAAGGAATAATTCCCTTCCCTGAAAGTCATTCAGTTGGGTAATTTAAGGCTGAATATATTCTTCTAGTGGCCGCTTCCATGGTTCTTCATAGGCAGAAAACAGCCTCTCTTCTCTCAAGAGGCAGGAACGCACAGATGCCTGTGCCGAGAGGAGATAAATATCGGAGGAGTCCTAATGTAGACCCGTCACTCCCAGTTCTTCTGAGTCTGCTTTGCCAGGAGCAGGAGGAGCTGGAGGCAGAGCAAGAAAGGAAGAGCTGTTGCTTTGTCTGAAACTGGGAAACTGGTCTGCAGCCAAGTGATAGGGTACCTGATTTTTTGTTTTTACTTTTTATGCAAGCCAATAGTGCTTTCTATAATAATAATTAAATGTCCTTGGAATTCTATAAAAACAAGTATCCAGACAGATTCTGTCTAAGTCTGTTTGAATCTAATATGGCCATTGCTGTATTGGAAATCACTGAAAAGTACATAATGATTGGAGATATGTTCTGATAAAATCTGCCTAGTAGAGAGGGAAGGGTGACACATAGATTTACAGTGAATAAAGGCTTTTGAGTCAAATTTAGATGTTATTTTTAGATGCAGTAATTCCTTCAATTTTCCACATCCTTTGGCTTGATGTTCATCTTGTATTGCAAGAGTTCTTTTTGAATTGAAGGAGATAAAATGGGCATTCTTTAGTAAGGTCATCAGCATTGTAGATGCTGGATGTTATTTATTGGTATAATAAATATAACGCAAGCTCACATGCACTGCATCAGTGAGGCTGCCTGTCCTGAGGAAAGAAAAGCCCCAAAACTGCACTGATGAGGAAATCATACTTTCATACTGGTATATTAGTGTACCAGCTCAGTTTGTTACTTCTTTCCCGTCCCTCACATTCCTGTTATCAGCTGTGGGATCTTCTGTTGCTGAGAGCTCATTGCCCTCAGCTCTCCGCTGATACTCGCCCAGTGTGGGGGGTGCCCACCTGGGTACTCCTGTAGGAGAGGGGCTGATGTGTCAGAGCTAGAAGGAGGCTTAAGGAGTGATCTGACCTCAGGCACGCTCGTAAAACATAGGTGACTCTTCTGTATCAGTGCGTATTTTCTCTTATGAATGTGTATGCTCATCTGCTTGTATTGTATCTGCATCCCTTTTCCTGGCAGGAAAGAACGAACTAGTCCACCATAGAACAAAATCGGAAAAACCCTTGTTACAAAGAATTGTGAGTATATTTTTCTGCCCGCCCATATTTGACGTTTTAGGATTATTTTTTTTTTAATCAGTTTTTAAGAACTGCAAAAAAAAAATTCCATGTATGAACTTCAGTGCTTAACTCCTCTGGACTTATACTCAAAATATAGTCAATGCTACTCCTCACTTTTTTTTTTTAAATCAGTTTTTAAGAACTGCTGCAAAAAAAATTCCGTGTATGAACTTCAGTGCTTAACTCCTCTGGACTTATACTCAAAATATAGTCAATGCTACTCCTCACTTAGAGCTGTTTGCTTCTAGTGAGCAGAATCTGAAGATAAACACACTCCATCTGAACGTAGGGTTAGACTATCCCATTTTTAACAATGAATATAGTTAACTACCAGAATGACTTGGTTTAGGTTTTGCTTGATTCATGGTCTTTTGAATCATGGTTCTGTATTTTTCTCAGAGGGATGATTCAGCTCTGACAGCAATAATTGCCATAAGACAGGAGCTTCTCTACTGTTGTGTGACTTGTCCTGTGTGGGAGGTCAGGGAATGATAATGTTTCTTTCTGGCTTTCAGTTCTTTCCTCTGAGAATATCAGTATTTCATGAATATAGAGTTTAGACTTAAGCATCCCTGTGAGACAGAGAAGTTCAGAAACATAATTTATTTTGCAAAATAGTAGATGAGGGGAAAAATAAAAAAGACTCATTTATGACTATAGCATAAAAGCAGTATTTCTGTGGGGTTTTTCACAGTAGTAATTCACACAACTGTTAACTACAAAACCAAACCAAACTTACTGCATTTGTTTCAGTGGTTCATGGTATGCCATAAACTAGTCAACTTCCCTTTTTGGTGTCTTCTTTAGCCTACTGTAAAGCAGAAACTTTTTTTTTTTAATTGAAAAGTACAGTTGAAACAATATTATTCGGAAGGAATCTGAGAAAAGATTGCATCTCCACTGTTGCTAATCCTCTAAAAATATTCTGATGTATCAGTAGCTCTTTACAATACAGACTGTGCCAAACATCAGTTCACTCTCCGCTTGATCCAAGACCTTAACCACCAAGTGTTAGCACAGCACTAATGCACAGCTATCGTGCCCTATTTTATTGGACATGGCACAAATGCAGCACAAGAAAGCAGCCCTTTCCCAAGGATATTGCTGTCAAAAATAATCAGTAATGAATCATATGGCTGTACTGTCAGCAGTGTTTTCATTGTTTGGTTTTAGAAGTAAATCCCCCTGAGAGGAATAAAGACAGATTTTGCCTTTTCTTCTTACTTCTTCAGACTGCAGAAATAGCATTACATTTCTTTGAATTCTACTCATACTGTTAAAAGAAGGGTTCTTTGGTTGTGTGTTTTGGTTTTTTGTTGTTGTTGTCATTTGTTTTCTTTAAGATAGCATGAGAATTAGAAACAATTACAAAATTTCTGTAGTGGATGGATTTTGGAAGACTCTGAAGGTGGGCGAGACAAAGAGCCATGATCGTACTAGAGTAAAATTTCTGTGTATAATTCTTGACAATTAAGCCTACGTGCCTAAAACTTTGAACCAGCAAATCCCGCTTGAGTCCTATTAATGGCACTTCACAGCTGGTTGGAAAAATTGGCAACAAGGGCAGCAGAGGGATCTACAGACTTAGTAAGACAATACTGTATTGCTTTTCATTGAGTTTACATTTAAATGTTTTCCTTTCAACTCTAATGGCAAAATAATTGTTAGTTAAAACAAATCCTTAGCTCTCGGAGAAGGCTGTATCATAACATCTCCCTTCACCAAAGCTGTACCTGATAAATATATTTTTTAAGACTTACAAACTCAAAGTCCCTTTCAACAAATCTTACATATTTGTGCAAATCAGGCATTATCTTAATTAGACAATTGATAGGTCTTCCAGATTTAATTCTTTATATTTTCGTAAGCAGTGAGTACTGCCAAATGTTCTGCATCCTGTTCTACAGAATTCAATATTTTTGTGATCCTGCCATTTACTTTTGTTACTATAATTATGGTATACTAAATATTATTGACTATGATACCCACTCACCATGTAAGAATTATGTTTTAGTTTCCCATCTAAAAATGCAGTGGCTTTATTTTATGTGCTGATGTATAAATAAAAATCTCAATGAAAATTCGAGAAAATCACATATTGTATCTAGTAATTAGACTGGGGAAGAATTCATCTAGAAAATGAATCGCCATGTAAGATGAGTCATGTCACTATGTTTTAGTTTCCCATCTAAAAATGCAACGGCTTTATTTTATGTGCTGATGTATAAATAAAAATCTCAATGAAAATTCGAGAAAATCACATATTGTATCTAGTAATTAGACTGGGGAAGAATTCATCTAGAAAATGAATCGCCAAGAAAAAGGAAAACAATGTAGTTTTGCTTGTAAAAGAATCACTAGGGCTGAATCTTAAAACCAGGCCAAAAAAAAATAAAAAAAATCTTGGTTCCTCTGGTATTCTAGAAAATGTTATGCTGCTAACAGTGAGGATTACTATAAGTAGTGCTATAGCTGAAAGTGGGATTTGGTTTTGGTTTTTTAAAGTAGTGGCCTTCTCTTTGTTTGTTCAACAAAGTGACACATTTTTTTACAGAGCAATAGTTAAAGCAGCATTAAAGTGCCATTGACATCATCCAGTTACTGCACTGACTTGATTATATAACCTCTTTTGTGCAATTTTCATGCTCTGCTCTGTTTGAATGTTTTTACTATGCTGATGGCTGTTTTTCATTTCCTGCTGGGATGACCTTGAATAAAAAAAGAATAAGAATAAAGTAGACATAAGCAATGTAGTCTTGCTGGCATTTGCAGATCTTTTGTT
This sequence comes from Cariama cristata, assembly GCF_000690535.1. Taxonomy (NCBI): domain Eukaryota; kingdom Metazoa; phylum Chordata; class Aves; order Cariamiformes; family Cariamidae; genus Cariama; species Cariama cristata. The sequence goes on from NW_009636260.1 coordinate 18,125, forward strand.
CCGTGCTGAGAAACATAGTAGTTTGGCATTTATGGTATAGGTTATTTCTGCTAGGTAGTAATTAATCTTCAATGGTTAGAAAAAATTAATGTTTTTCTCGTATTTGTTCTTCTGAGTTTGCCAACGGCAAAGTGATCCAGTTATTACAATTCCTACCTTATTAAAACATCTGAAGGGAGCTAAACTGATGATAAATGCAATGGTCAGTCTTTAACTTAGATTATTAATGTAACCAATTAAATCTAATAGATCTACAAATTAATATTTATCTATTAAATTGCTCCCTCCTTTTTTTAACTAAAAAGGAGATTAACCAGTTTGCACTTTTTTCCAGATTCAGTATGTATCACGCAGCTGAAGGAATTGTTATTTTTCTGTTTTGTCACTTCTTGTTGCCATAACTAGCCTTACAGATGAGTAAGATGAATAAGAGTGCATTGTCTTTCACATACATATCTTTTTCAGACTTTTTATCTTTCTCACTATCAGAAAGTTATAACAATGAGAAATCCATCCTTTGAAAGTAGTTTGCATTATCCCTGCTGATTCTTGCTGAACCAAAGCCACCGCCTCCCTTTAATTCATCAAATTAAAGTAGTAAATATATTACCATACAGTTTACAATCACATACAGAGGAAGAGTTTTAGCTTTAAATAGTTTTCACTGGACCTCTTAAAAGTGTCTGCCTCTGAGGCAGGAGGTTGGCCATGGGGATTGCTTTTTTATGATCCACACTTAGCATTTGAGAACCTTTCAGTTTTTAAGATACTTAAGACAGTAGTATCCTTGCAGATATTTCCATTTTGCTACTGTGGTGATTTTGCGTATCTGAGGAATTATCTCTGAATTTAAGTTTGTGTCCTAAATCAGTGCTCAAGTACTGTTTAAACCTTGAAACAAGGTAATGAGATACTTACCTTCGCTGCTAATAAAAAGTTCAAGATTTAATTTAATTGGTAAATGCTTCAGTATTTTTCATTGTAGTGAAGATTGATTATAGAAGTCAGTAATGTGTCAACATCATGTCTCAAACATCAGTGTATTATACAAATATGTTGATTTCATCCACATTGCCTTTTTCTTGTCCAAATCTAAAAGATATACAAATATTTTCAATTTAAAGTATGAAATCAGATGCTTTCAATAGGATAGGTTAATACAAATGCAGATCTTCTAAACTTGAGTATAAATGCATTGTTCTAGTTTGCCGATGGCAAATCTGATGCTTCGGCTTTATCCTGTCTTGGTGGACAGTTTTTGGAGAAACTTGGAAGTCCTACTCTTCTTGGAATTCCTTTTGTTTGTTTGTTTCAGTTAGTCTGATTTTCATGTAGTGTTTCTTAGGATGAATGTGATTTATAATCTATTATATCTGAGAGCAGTATGCTGGGAAGTAGTCCTCCAGAGCAAATTTAATAAATGTAATTGTAACATGGTGTTTAGTTTGTTCTGTTGATTGCATCTAACATTATAAAGCAAAGTTAACAGAATATTTTCATTTTGGACAAGAAAAACTTATGACAAATGCTGAGAGATTACCAAATGATTAAAGGGATCTTCTAAAGTTTGGAAATATAGGTGATGTGGAAGAGTAGGTCTGCCTAAAAAGTACTAAGTAAGACATAGTCTCATGTCACAGAATTATTTGGGGTTAGTACAGGCAATGAATGCTTGGTTAGACTAGCTACTTGTCCTCCTCAACCTCAACAGTGAAAATGGTAACAAATAAATGTATTATTTAAAACTTATTCTTTAATCTGAGAGGGAAATAGTATTGATAGCCTCTTTTTACATTGATCTTTAGCAAAATCAAGAGGGCTATAAACAGAAGATGAAATTGTACATCATGCCTAAAATTTTACATTTCCGTAGAGAGTTCTTCTCTCAAGCATTTTTTAATAATAGAATAAAAAGTATCCAAAGCAAACTTAGTTTATCTCACTTACTTTAGTCTAAGATTTTGCACATACCATTATTTGGGAGGTATGTTGGTGATTCTAGCTGTTAAAGTTGGAAACTATCACCTCATGTTATATTTTGTAAATCTTATTGTTACACCCTAGCAAATGAGCTTCTGGTTTTATTTTTCCTTTCATTTCCAGCCTGCAACCAGGAAGATGGGAGATGGATAACCAAAATTCTGAATGTTTTCAATACTTTGCTCTTACAAAATATTTTATTTAAAGTTAATGTTCTGAAAGTTTTTCCATTCAGATATAAGTGCACTAGAATTAATTAACAGAAGACTGCGTATAATAAAAAACTTGCCTAACCTTTAAAAATGGCAAGAATACTTGTAGTTGTGGTACGAGATTTGAAATCTCTGTAATTACAGCATTTCTGTCAGATGTGAATGTGACAGGTAGAGTTCTTTGCTATTGCCCTGATGGTATGCTTTGCAGGCATACATTATGTCACAAGATAAATGTTTTTAATTAAGTCATCAGATTATACAGTGTTTCTATATCGAAGGTAGGACTGGCTCATTGTGTGTGTGTATATATATACACACATGGCTATGAATGAAGCAGTACCTTAACATGTTATTTATTGTTTTTCCTTTTTTAATTAAAGATGTTAATATAATGCTTTTATGTCATGATAATTTTTTCTGATACAAATTAAAATTGAAAAAATGGAAAGCCATTTCCTATATATTCTCTCTATAACAATAAAGGCATCTCAGGGAAATCCTCCAATCCCTATTAAGTGGCAGGGTACCCAGTCTGCAGGCAGAGATGAGAAGGACGTGGCTGGAGCGGAGCAAGCAGAAGAGAAGCCCTGGTGTCCTCCTTCCTGCTGCTGCTCCAGCACTTCTTCATAAAGAATTTACCCATTTGCCCTACTTAGGACAACACCTTTTGTATTAGCCGCTGATTAGTGACTACTTATTACTTGGCATCAAATAGGTTATCACTAGTGGGGTGACGACTGGGGGTGACTTGTTTTGGTGTTGAGTATCCACAACTTGATCCGCATGCTTCCACCTTTTGAGGTGCATGATAGGGGTACACGACATTGTCTTGGTAGCCCTGCTTTTAATCAGGTTGATTTAGAACAGTTCATGATTTTTCTTAGTTTGAAGCAACAGAATCTTTAAAAGTCAAACATGCAAAATCGAATCTGAATTAAGATTACTAAAGTACACCAAGTCTAATCTTTTTTAATTAAATGTAAAGCCTTAACTCTCTTCCTCATGTCATTTTGCAATAATTAGAAAACAAAAGAATAAAGGAAAACTGCACTTAATGTATTTTTATAAAAAAATTACAGTTTTAATTTCAGTGCATGGTTTGTTCTGAGTAGAAACAGTCCCTTCTCTAAAAGGCACTGTATTTCAAACATAGTGATATGAAACTTCTTTAATTGACTTAAAAGAAAAGTCGATAGATCTTTAAGGTCAATGTATTTGAAAGCTGTAGTGTTTGCTGTGTATCCCATGTGATTTTCATATTCCAAATATTTATTAATGCTTTTTAGTATTTATTGCTAGATTAATTTTCTAAACTATTATTTTGTAAACTTGCAATGAATTTATATGCCCAAATGTTGCACTGCCCCACCAGGATGTGTTAACAGAGAACCCACGGTTTTCATTGCTATGCACTGTCAGTGCAAACTTTAAATAAGATGTTCTGGAGTGCCAGGAGCTGCCACAGGAGCATTGGATTGTATGGGACAGTAGCAGCTGCGTAATGTTTTTTAATATTTATATATTTAGAAGTTTTCACTGTGTTTAATTAGATAAAAGTATTGTTAGAAGTTAATTTTCAATGCTAAATTGGAAATAGTTTACTGTTGTTAAGAATGGGCAGTCTAAGGTGGGGAGACAAATGGACTCAGTTAGTTCAAATGAAGAATTTATTAGGAACAGAATTTATTTTTGTCCAGACAAAAAGTATCTGCATCACAGGTCTCATTTGCTTTGTTACAGAAAAGAAAACGTACAAATACTGTATGTATTTATATGCCATACATCTAGGTCTTACAGATTTTCATAAAACCTCGTTCACGTAACAGCGCATAGGAAGCCTGCTAAGCAACCGTCTGTGCACCCCTTTTGGTGTGTTCTGCTTGGCACCCTTCCTGACCCAGGGCTGTTCGCGGTCCTGTGGGACCACGGCCGTTTGTTCCCAGGCGCTGGAACGCGACTCTCAAGGGCGTCCAATTGCTAAATTGTCAGCGTGCTCCCTGGCATGTTCTTGGCCCACGCAGCGTCATACTGACGAACATTTCCTGGTCGTGCTCCATGAATTAGCACAGAGCAGATGATATGGAGCCAGGAACATAATCCTGAGAGTGTTCAGTTTGCTAGACGTCGCTGACATATTGTTTTGTTTGTGTTATTCAGGGGAGACAGAATGCTTCAAAGTGATGGGCTTAGCTTCTGTGGAAGGAAGTCTGTATGGCTGAAGTGTATTTTTGCAACTTAAATCGTTAAGCCATAGAGGGTTGCAAGAAGGAGGAAAGTGGTAACCATTAGTATTTAGGATGTTTTTGTGAATTGACAGAAAGACAAATATTAGGGCTTTTATGTAGAAGGGAAAGTTCATTTTCATTGTCGTGACCCTTCTTTTTTTTACATATGTCTATACATGTAGCTGTGTTTGAGAACGAGAGCTAAGAGATAACACTGTTAGGAAAGTGTTTGGGGAGATCAGGTAGAATTTCTCTGAAGGAAAATCCTTAGGACCACAAACTAAGAGAATTCAATATAAGGAAGCAGCAGTAGCATACTCTTCCCAAAAGTGGTGTTATGTTGTCTAGGAATAATTTTAAGGAGTAAATATTTTCGCTGTGAAACACATAATAAAGGAGATAATTTGAATTAAGAGTTAGGTGTACTAGATTTTTATTTGAAAAAATGAATGCATGGCATTTAGGTTTGGATGATTATGCAAAAGTTATTACAGTATCCTAAAATCCCATGCCATCATCATAGGTGTTTGCAAAATTCTTATTGGTTCTTTCATTTATTATTTAGAGATTAGGAAGGGGAAAAATGAGAGTCAGCAACTGGGGTGGACTCCCTCAGTTTGCTATGTTAACCATTCTTGCTGGTCAGTGGAAGTCAGGCCTGCTGAGCCCCCAAGCAGAGCATACAGCCAGGATGCAGTCAGTCTGTAAGGGCGAAATGTGGAACAATGAAAAAAGTGAGAGAGAAATGAACGGGCAGGGAACCGGCTTTTGTGAGTAAAAAGTCATGTGGCAGCATGGTTGGGCAGGAACTAGTCTAAAAGAAACAGACAAGAAACCTCATCATGCTAATTAACCACACATTATTTCAGCAACACAAAATGTCTTTGAAGATCTGGATCATAATGGCCTGGTTGAGCTACCATTACTCATTTTTCAGTCTAACACAGTCCTCATTCTTGCTGTTCACTCTCCAAGGGGATGTTTCCCTGCACTCCAGTTGCTGTTACGTTTTTGCTTGGAGCTCTTCTCTTGTCCCCTGAAATGCAGTTCGTTCTCCTAAGGTGGACATGGGATCTGTACCATGGGAGGATTATACTTCAAGCCTGATAATTGGTGCTTCTGCTTAGTATGGAATATCTTTTTTCTACAATGGTATAGCAGTGGTGACTGAGGGTTTTTTAAAATTATTTTTTTTGTCATCTACTGAAACCTCAATTGACTTTGAAAGAACTGGTGGCTGCCTGATTCTTCCCTGTCTCATTGCTGCTCAGTTAATTATTTCCACTTCTCAGGGATTTAAAACTTGAGGCTTGTTTCTAATCTCAAGCATCTTCCAGAATAGTTGCAGATGTTGGCAAATTTGGAGTGGCTGCAAACTTCATAAGCTTATTTTTTCTTCTACCAACTTTGTCTTGCGATATTTAATACCTTATGGCAGATTTCTACACAATTCCACTTGGTAGAACCTTTCAGTTCAATAACTAGTCTTTGCTTATCCTCTTTTCCCCTATCAATTGAACACTTGGTTTACAGAGTTTGCCTAAACCATATTTCTCCGGTTCGTTTATGTGAATGGCCTGTATCAAAACCCTTAAACTAATGTATGCAATGTATACTCTATTTCCTTTATCCACTTGGCTTAATATCCTATTATATAAGGACATTAAGACAGTTTGACAGAATTTCTTCTTGAAGAATCTACAGTGGTTATACCTTAACAACTTTTATCTTCTGTGTACAAGAAATACTTCATGAAGTATAATTTTATTAATTTAGAGAATGAAAGCGATTGTGTGTTCTTTATTTTGAACAGCATTTGTGATCGGCCTCTCTATTTTGGGGGATTTCATGCTGAAAAATTAATGAAAAAACTTCGAGTTAACACTTAGAACTGTTATATCTTATAGATATGTATTAAGATATAATACACAGATATATAATCTTATATCTTTCCTTTGAAGAAAGAGCTCCACTTTGAGGGAATGTACCAAAATCATAATCATGCAGTTTAGTAAGATTAACATAGTTTTTTCTCCAATTTTAATGTAATTGTAGTACTAACTTTAAACAAAACATGTAATTAATCTTTATAAAAATGTACTGTCATCATAGCTTTCTATGAAACATTTTACTCAGGTACCAAATGCACTGGGCTCTAGAGAAAATTTGGGTGCTGTATTTTATTATGGCTCTTTTTAATACCTTTGTGCAGAATGAAAATGAATGAGTAGGATTTCAAACATGATGCATTATTTAGTCTTAACAACTTCATATAAGAAGGGCAATAGTGTCAGGAGTTGGGATAAACTATCACTATATGCAGTGATAGTAAAATAATATAAATTATTCTGATTGGTGTTGCTAATCTGTAGTTATCCTAGTGAGATACTGCAGAATGGATTTGACACATCAAAAGCATGCTTACTTTGATGCTGACTTGGAGGACTGGCTCCTTCATGAAAGCTACGTACTTATTTATCAGCTTTTGCTTTACTGTCAGGAATAGGCTTACTTTTCATATGGACAAATCTATATTCTTTTATATCTAAAAAGACATTCTGCATTCTGTCTGTGCCTACTTTGAGTAAATACTTATTTTTAATTGTGGAACTTAAAAAAAAACAAAACAAAAACACAAAAAAACCCAAAAAAACCCCAAAACCAAACAAAAAAACCCACCCACAATGTGAGAAGTCCTGTGTTGTTTAGGAGCTAAATATTGCTAGTTGTAATGGTATTTTGAGGCTTTCGAAAAATACTCAATTTTCAATATTCCATTCATGAATATTGGATTTTTGCACTTCTGATTATTTTAATCAAAATTAAAATTCTTCCTTGAAACACAGTAAACTTTCAGATAATATAGAAAAATCTCTCAAAAAAAGCAGAAAGTCATGTCCAAGGATGCTTACAGAGGGATCTGCTGTATCTTCTCCCAGTGCAGGCTACGACATTCAATGCTTGTTTAGAAAATCTTGGCACCTGAGATTCAGTGACTCATAGGCAGCATCTCTTTCTCATCAGGGGTATGTGTGTTTCGTGTGTGATAGCGAGTATTTCTTGTGTGAGTGATGATCAAAACACAATACTGTTTAGCTATAACTAAAGAAGATGCTTTTGTAAATAACGAATTCAACCTATGACAATTTGTGCTTCTAAATCTGAAAGTCCTCAGCTCAGCTGGGAGTTGAGAAGGGTGCTATTCTACATGTTTACAGGCAGTTCAACTACACGTCTAAATAAGGGATAGCAGTTTGCATCTCTCATTTATTCCAGTCACTGATCAAATATTTTGGCCGAGTGTAATGCAAACAGAACCACATGTCTAATCCTTACAATGAACAGTAGGCCACATCCTAAACCACTTATGTAGAAAAAGTCCTTCTGAGGCCATTATTCCAGAGCTGAATAAGCCCTGATGGGCTGATTTTCATGAGGAAGGATGCTTGTCTGCTCTCTGCAAAAGACTTCAGGCAACTATACTCCCCATTACGTACAACCTCAGTCAGTGGGGTTATAGGGGATTAGTATGCAGCTGACTGTCTCTGCTTTTCTGTATTTCCTATGAATAAATACCAAATTCCAGAGAGACTTTTTGATAACATATTACCTGTTAAAACATAGCGCATGTTTATTTTTTAATTAGGACTGGTTTTGGTGCAAAGATTGAAGCTATGACATGTTTATGTTGTGCTTTTTGAAAGCAACTGTTAAGTGTGTGTGCTAGGAAGGACAGTGCAATAAGTGCGGTAACAGCCTTCCAGGTTTTACTTATTTTCTCTTTGCTTCCCTTCTGTTCCCTTGCCAGAGACTATAAGGTCCTGGTGTCCTTGGTCTGCTGCTAGGGAGGAGGACAGACCTGCTGCCCTCCTTCCTTTCCCCTTGTCCTCATCTTTCCCTGTCTCAGCTCTATGGTCTTCCAGGAAGCCCATTCAGTTTGCTAATCGGGCAGAAAATTCTTTCCTGGTTTTGTTTTTTTTTTTTTTTTTGCATGGGTTTATTGCTGGTCCTGACGAGTTGGCTAAATCGGTTTCTGAGGTACTGGGAATGCGACAGCCGGTGTGAGCAAGCAGCAGGACCGTGCGACTGGGAGCCAGGGGAGGCCGGGAGGTGGGCGGAGGTGGAAAACTGCCGGCTTCTCCCGGCGGGAAAGAGGTGTGAGGCTGGCACGGCCATGGCGGCTGCCCTCAGCCCCGCGCTGCTGCCGCCCGGCGCCCTGTCCCTGCTCGCTCTGCAGCACCTCATTGAGAAACTGGTTTCCTTCTTGGAGAAGTCCTCGTTAAGCTGTAGATCTAACGGGAAGCCGAAGATAGTAAAAACGTAGAAGAAACTAAGAGAAAGTAAAATTAAGTAAGGAAATAAATAGCTTCAGGGAGCTGGATTTACAGGTTTTAAAAGCAAGACAACATAAGGCACTTAAGCATCCTTACCCAAAACGAAAGAACAGAGTAGCTGAAAAGTCTTAAACTGTCTCTTTTTTCCTCGGCTTTTTTCTGATCCCAATTTTTCTATATCTGTTTATTTACAAGCATTTTTATTCACTATATTATTTAAAAGCAACTTTAGAATATGCAGACAATTCAATTTGGTGAAATACAATTCAACATCCCATTACAAGTTGCTTCACTGTGGAAGGGAACATCCCTCATGACCACGCATTCGACTTAGATACAGCCTTCAGCATTGACCGCTGAGGCTGGATTTGGTCAATCCTCTGCTTAAACTTGTCAGCCAGTGTTCGGATTTGTTTTGCCTTCTCCTTTGGTCAAAAGCTGTGGTTTATGGATGGAGGCTGGTCATGGTGGTCACAAAAGACTTGTGCTTAGTTCGGTTTTTTTATAACGTGATTCTTCTTTCTTTATTCTACAGAGACCTAAGATTTAATAGGATTAAAGAAATCCAGCCTGGAGAGTTTAGACGGCTTAAAAACCTGAACACACTGTAAGTTCTTTTTCAACCCTAAGGCCCTTTCCCCTTTTGATTTAATGTGACTAATTTGTTAATGTGTCAAATTTGCTCAGTTATCACAGGTAAGTAGTCTCACAAATTTCAGCTGTAGTATTAACACAGGTGAGGGAAGGGGGATTTAGGCCCAAAGTATTTGATAGCAAAACCGGATATATGTTTATTAAAATGAAAAAGGAAATTACTTACGTCCTAATGGTTTATTAACATACTTTAATTGGAGGTATGAAAAATACAAGCCTTTACTATATAGTTTTTTCCAAATGGTGCTAAATGACTTTGGTGGAATATCACATAATCAATTGCGGAGTTACAACTAAGCTTTTCAGAGGCTCAGATGTGCAAATGTGTTGCAGTTACAAAATATTTGACAAACTAATATTTGGAACTTTCCTATTCTAATGTGCTCACCAGAACTAGCAGAAGTTGGAAGGTTTTGTTCCTACTGAGCTGCCTTTTGTGGAGGTCTTTGTTATCTTATAAGTTTGTTAGAAAACACGGACTTTTCTTCAAAGACTTTTTACAAACCATAATGCAAATAGTATGTGTATTATAGTTTGTCATTCCTTCAAACATCACTTTTGAAACAAATGCATGCATGTTTCTCTTCTCTGTTAGCAGACATGAGGAAGTAAAATGGACAGTTATTTTTACTTTTAAGTGTATGTAAATTATGATTGCAAATTTGTCTGTTTTCTAGAATACAAGTAGTGTGTGGACTGAAATACAGTAGTAATATCAGTGAGCTTTGGGTCACTATTATCTATTTATCCTGCAAGCACATTAACAACAAATGTATTGAGACATCTTGTACTGTGTATTCACACTAGAAGAAATGATAGGACTTTCCCCCAAAAGTATATTGTCCAAATCAGTGCTACCAAGATATTTTTACTAGCTATTCCTATTTCCAATCACCTTTGATCATACCTCTGTTGGCAGTTGATCCTCAGTTTTGAATTACAATTTCTGTAAGATATCCAGCCTCAAGTGTTAACTGTCCAGATCACTGATCTGAGATTCTCCAGTCCCAAATAAAAATAGCATTCGTTAAGTTTGGATTCCCTTCTCGACATAAAATCACTGCATGAGGGATGAGTGCAAGTCTGTGAATACAGACAGTTGTCTTCCTGTATGATGTAAAGGGCCCAGTACATAAATATTGCTAAGAAGCATCTAGGCAAAGTCACTTTAATGCATCTGCTAATGACAAATCTTTGTTAATACTGATTTTTATCAATTCTAAACCCATGTGTGGACTTGAGACCAAGGTTTTTTTTTTCTCCTACATCTTCATTTCAGATACCTGCAAAAAAGACACATTATTTCAGTTTTTAGACTTTTTTTTTTACTTTTTTTATTTCTGTGTAATTTTTCAGAGATTTCCCCTGAAAAGTAGTTACTGAGCAGCTGTAAGCATGTCACTTTTTTCTTCTAACAGTTGCTGTTAGGGGAAAAAGCGTTTTGTTTTGTTTTGTTTTTAAGTTTTCCTTTTAATGCTACATTACACCTGCTATTACACTTTTTTTTTCCCTACTGTTCCTTTATGTTAAACAGCTGTGTTTTTCTTTTTGTAGGCTTCTAAACAACAATCAAATCAAAAGAATACCTAGTGGGGCATTTGAAGACCTTGAAAATCTGAAATATCTGTAAGTTAATGCCACTTTTTGCATGAATATGTAACCGAACTTCTTCAATGGGAAATTGTTTTAATCTGAGATTGTCTTTTAATCTGACTCACTATATCAGGAGGTAAAGTGCTTTGAAAATCTCTGAAACTAATTTATGAGGTGGGCTCAGCTGTGAATCTTTGTTTCTATAAGAAGGTTCTTTGAGATTTGCTAATATGTGTGATATCTGTAAGCAGTAGATTTTAAAGGACTTACTAGTTGCTGTTTATGCAACTGAATAGATAATTTAAAAAGGGATATGTTGAAAAGTTTAGGAAGTCACATATTTAAAGGTTCACTGAAACCTTCATACAGGTACTTTTATTTGAAATGTGGTTTAAAAGCTAGTCCAAGATTTCTGTCTGCAGAAGCTTGTAACTTTTATAAACTTTTTAACTACTCCTAAATTGTTCACTGAATGCAGTATAAATTTGTAAGAGAAAAATTAAGTGAAACACAAACTAGAAAAGTACCTATATGATTTGCCTTAGGTTCTATGTCTTCAGGCACCCCATAAATTTTAAGACTAACTCCTCTCATTTTTAAAAAACATATCAAGTGTATTATTCATCCAAATAAACAAGAGGCATCCAAAATGTTATTTTTATCTGTATAAAAGACTAAAGCTGAATAGTAAGTTGTCATGTATTCTCAGCTTTAGTCTCTGGGGTGTGTTTTAAGTAGTGTCATGTAGAAAAGTTTTCACTGCATTGTCTTGGAGTATTGATCATTGCTTGAATGCCATACAGAAAAAAAATGGTCACTTGGAGACTTCCTTGTTTTGGAAACAATTCAGAAGCTTAATTTTCCATCTGATTTTCAAGAATGCAGCCTGAATAGATCTGAGGAGGTGGGAGAAGGGAGGAAAATAAAAATCACATAAATTTGTGCAGACACATTACCTGGTTTTCCAAGCTGTGTTTGATTACACTTCCTGGTCTCATTTTTATGTGTATTGTCTTTCAGTAATAAAATTGTTTAATCTGTATACAACAGGAGGAAAAAGAACATTGAACAGACTATCCCCAATGAATTATTACAGTCTGTGATGATTTTATTTGTTACAAGGTTTGTTTGTGTGGTGGATCTGGTAGTGGAGTACGTAAGGTCTACTAATTCAGGATGGCTAAGCTTCTTTCCATAGTAAGCAACTGTGCAAAAATACTACTTGGTTCTTATTAGTTCTTTGTTTTCACATGCTTGCCTTTGCCTAGCTGTAGTAAACCTGAGATAAAACTCAACTATGCACTCTGTTCAGTTCAATAAAAGAGTGAAAAGAGATAATGGAACTATATGTTTTCATATACATGTAGTAATGTTTATCTATATTGTTAAGAGGAAGATCTTTTCATTTTCCTCTTGTTCCCTGGAAAATTTGAATATAAAGTTCAATGTGGTAGTTCATGCAACTGCAGAGAGCTTTTCTTTAAGGCCATCCCCCTTTTTGCTAAAATAAACTTTAAGATCTTTTTGCCTATTTTAATGGCTGTGATATAAATGTTTGACTTTAAACTGTACAGCCTTGAAGTTATAAAAATGCTGATACTGGTCAGATAATCAATATAGAAGGCTTAAATGTACCAAATAAATACAGTTCAGCTGTGAAAATTTCAGCTGAGTAAGTACATGCTAACTGTATTGTGTGAAACGAAGGGAACAAAACAGACTATTTTTTCCCAATAGGCTCAAATGAAGTAGAAATTAGAGGGGAGAAATTGTACAAAAGTTAGAAATACTGTTTAGAATTTAATATTATAAAGTCAAATAATCTGGAATAATTGAGGTTTTGTATGGCCTGATCCTGTGGATATTTGCAAACCTAACTTGTATTGTCATGTTTCATAAAATGAGATCATTAGTCTATGATGATACTTGTGTTCTTAGGAGAACTCAAGTACTGGATTGCAGATTGTTCTGAAAATGTGTAATTCACTGAGTAATTTTAGAAAACCTGTCATTTCTCAGTGGCTTTGATTTAGCAAAACATAAGTATATATAAAGTCTGTAACTATTAGTAAATATGAATGTATAACTATGTATAAAAATACTTGTAACTATATAGTTCTATATAAAATATGTAAGTATAAGACATAATACAGTGTATTTATTTTAAAAAAATGCCAGTGTCTGAGAGATAGATGTCAAGGGCCATTCCTGTATCTCTGCTGAAGATCAGTTTTTGTGCTTTCAGACAAAACTTTTTTCTAGCAAGTGTCAAAGAAGCCCTAGAATTTTCAGATGCTTCTTTGTACTATTTCTTTCTGAAATTGAGCTTAGAGTTTTATGAGGTATATATGTTTTCTGAATTGTCTGTCTGAAGAACAAATTTTGACAGAGTAATGATATCTTCTCAATTTTCTATGCATTAAAAATATTCATCATTGTAAAAGTTGGTCTTTACATTATAAAAAGAAAATTATGCGTGTATAGTATTAGGAATATTTGTTATCTTGTTCTTTAAGTAATTGAAATTTTGACAGTTCTATAAACAGTTTTCCATGATCTTGCTGTGCTGTTTATGGTAATAATTTGTCTTTGAATTCATATACTAAAAGTTGGAAAGAAAGAAATGTAATTATTATTGTTTTTCTATGAAACAAAGAGAATACTTCTTTTTCTGCCTTTCTGTCTGTCTTTATTTCATATACCTTAGTGTTGGCAATATGATTCTTTAGTAAGGATCAAAAAGACATTAGTAGCTTGGACCCCATCCATAGTATAGTTTCTTTCTGCACTTCAGTGATTCTGTATAATTTTTTGGATCTTATGTTCCCCCTTCTGCAAAGGGTACTGTAAACGTTCCTATGTAAAGTAAACTTTATAAGTTGCATTCATGTGAGCAAAATGATTGGTAACATGTTTGTAATCTGTTGCTCCTGATATAAGATGTATATGTATATGTGTACATGGTGTATATGGTACACTGAATGTATTTAATTGACTTCCTGTGAGTTATTCAGTTTACTGACTAGATGTGGTAGTACAGAAAGAAAAGTTTCCCAACCTTATAATATAAATGCAGGCAAATTTGTGGAAACTTGGTAGGATAATCCTTCCTGATCCTGAAAGTCAACAGTTTATTTTCCAAGAGAGAAGATAATTGGGAATAGAAGGTAAACACATACTGCTGTTGTAACATGTAGGATACTAGAAGATTTAGAATCAGCAGTGGAAAAAATGAGGTTAAGTTAAAAAGTTTAGGGAGGAGATACAGAAAAATATAAAACATAGATTAGCGATTAAAAAAAAAACCCTTTCCAGATAAAGAGAAGGTACTTGGTATTTGCGGAGCAGTAAACTGGAAGCTAGTGTGAAGGAAGTGAAGGAAATAAAAATGGAGAATGAAAATAACTTTGGCAACATGGATGCGTGTTCACTTAGTAAGAAATGGAGAGGTGAGGAATCAGACATGACAACATTGTGATAAGCATATGATAAATGGAAATTAAGACTGTGTGAAATGTATCAGTTCTGGAAATACTAAAAGGAACATGCAGGGTTTGTTTTGCCTTTGGTGAATGAAGTAACAGTGATATCAGATATGTTATAGTTTTGCCAAAGTGCTGAGTTGATGACCTCACCCTTCCAGAAATGGGATTAGGTCACATTTCCTTCTGTGCCTTCTGTCACTGTTGCTGTCATGATCATGTTACTTTGTCCTTAGAACACCTCCAGTGATTCTGGATCTCATTTCTTTGCAATTCATGTTGCTAATTCCACTGTCTCTTTTATGTTTCTATATAAATCTGTCTTTGCTATTACTTGTCAGGTTTAACTCTACAATGCCTGAATTGCTTTTACTCTTTACCTTTTTTTCCCCTCCAGTTCTAAACAAATGTATCCAGATCTTACTTTCCTTATATCACATGACTCTTAATACAGTCTGTTTTTAAAAAAAAAAAATAAAAAATTATCCTCATAGAGGATCTAGCAAACTTTTTAATTAAAACTACTTTTTTCCCTGATTTTCTGATGACTGGTTACCTATCTGTTTGTTCATTTCCTAAGTATATGACCAATACCTTTGGCCTCTATCAGCATTGCTTGCACTTCTGGAAAAACGCTATTTTTTTAAACTCTTCTGAAAACAGTTAGTAGTAATGGCCAGAAAATAATTTAATGTCTTAATAGAATACATCTCTTTGTCATCTTAATCCACTGTATATTCATTCTTTGTAAAATTCTAATGGTTCAGTTCTGTAAGAGATCTTTTAGGTAAATTAAATGATAAATTACTTTTTCTCTAATTATATTCTAAATCTGTGTTCTACTAATGTAACTGGGATAAATTTTGAGAATGTTTTTATTAAAGATTAGTGCAGTGTTTACAAGGTTTTACTTGTTAGGCACAGTAGCATTTTAGAAAGACATAGATATTTTTTGTAAGTGTTACTTATTTGTATTTTGTATTCTGTCATCTGTCTCTTCATTAGGCAAATGTTTCTATATTTTTCTTTCTGTTAATATCATCAGGGAAACATCAACATAATTAAATGAAAGTCTGATTAACACATCTGTCATAGGACATATGTGTTTGTAGTCTTGGGGTTGCTGGGGTTTCTCTGTGGAGGAGGGACATGATGGACTGAGGTCAGTTGAGTGTCCTGCAGCTGAGGGTTTTCTGATCAGAATGGAAAAAGTTGTAGTTTGTATCCCAAATGAAGTCCCACCACAGTGGCTTGGTAAGAGCTCCAAAAGGGGACATGAAAGGCTGTTCCCTACCCTGCAGTATTGTGGTAAAAGTCTGCAAAACTACAAAGTCATTATCCCAGTCTTCCTCTAACCCATCTTTGTTTTGTACTCTGCCTTATTTTGTCTGCAGAAAGTAAATAAAAGTTACATGAGTGATTCTGGTAAAACATTTTTAAAAAAAATTGGATTAATTCAGATTTATTGAATAAAGTTATTCAAAAGCCCAGATACTTAACTGAGATTAGTTATTAAAACCATTTGACCCACTCTGGTTCACTGGTCTGATCAGAAGTTTAGTACTCAGAGTAATACGAGGAATTTCCACACTGCCAAGTGGACTGTATTAAGAAAGGTAAATAACACTTTACCTGTTCAGTCCTTGAAATTTTCTAAGGAGAGAGAAGAAATGATGCATTTAAAATTCTCTCTGGAAACTAAGATAGGAATTTAATATCATACAGAGAGGAAAATTAAGAAGAGACAAAAATTGTAATGATTGTGATCCTCAAAAAAATTGGTAAATCTGCATCAAAACAAATATTTGAATACTTACAAAATAATATTTTTTCAAATAGAATAAAAACCAATTCAACATCCAAAATGTGTAATAGATCTATTCGCTCTCTTTTCAAATTATTTTAAAAGTTTTTACAGTAATTTCCTGTGGTGGTATTTTTTTTCCCCCCTCTTAAAATGCTCAAAATTATGAATGAATTAAAAAACCTCAGAAATTTCTACTTCCTTGTTACTCTGTTGTTGGAGGAACTCTACTTTTTGTTCAGATGCGTATCTATGTTAGTTAAGCACACCTGAGTCTCTGTATATTAGTGTGTTGGAATCTCAGCAAGCAGTGCATTAGAAAACTAAATTTAGACTCGATGGAAGGATGATACTCTACATTGTCCCCCAAAGTTGGCACAAGTTGAACATGAGATACCTACAACTTTTTTCCTTGTT
The DNA here is from genome assembly GCF_000690535.1 of Cariama cristata. Lineage (NCBI taxonomy): Eukaryota > Metazoa > Chordata > Aves > Cariamiformes > Cariamidae > Cariama > Cariama cristata. The sequence continues at coordinate 34,829 of NW_009636260.1, forward strand.
AGGTCCTATTGTGAAATGTTGCCCACTGTCAAGTCAGTGTAAAAACTGCCATCAACTCCAGCAGAGCCAGTATTTTGTCTGTTGCAATAAAAGAAGTTTGCAATATTTCCAGTAAGTTACTGAAAACTGTAATAATAGAAAAGCCCAAACCACTACTAATAAAATGCCTGCTAATAAAGCCATTTGTGGTCCAAAGTCTCTTCATCCCTTTTTCATAGAAATCCATGCCTGATTAACTGAGTTTCAAATCATTTGTCAAATAATTATGAGAAAGTTCTTTACTGCAAACCTGTTCCTAACCTAACACAAAAAGTGTGACACTCCCTGAACCTCAAAAGAATTTTCATTTGCTGCCTTCATGCAGAAACTGTAGTAATCAGCTAAACTGTGTGATTTTTTTTTTTCCCAACACTCTCTCGCTAAACCGTCCTTGCTGTTAAAAGCATGATGACCGTGAGCACGTACACTGATCCGTCTTGATTTATTTTAATTCTGTAGAAAAGGTATAGACAACAGATGTGAACATACTGGTACTCTGCATATGTTTATTCTGTTTATATTTTAAAATGTCAATGGGGACCTAATGTCCGTCTTCCACACAGTTACAAAACAAATATACAATGCTGTCTTAAGGATGTGATACCAATATTCTAACTTGTACATTTTTGTAAATATCCAAAAGGTGACAGAGATGGAGTTATAGAAATTCTCACTGTTTGTTCTCCCAATCCAGTAAAAAGACTTATTCCATCATAATTTGAATATTTGTACCAGTATTCAGATGAGATATTTTAAAGAAAACAAGAGGCCAATGGCATCCCTGGTGTGTTATGGTAAAGGCACTTCTGATGCAATTCTGTCCCATTGAGTTGAATTTATTTTGACTTTTGGCAAGCCCGTCAAGAAATTGAGGGGCAAAGAAACAGTAAGTAATAAGTGAGCGCTGGGAAGCCCAAGACCGTCCCGGTGACAGCTTCAGGGCCTACAAGGCCGCAGACTTTTGTCTTTCCTGGCAAACATTTGGGATGAAATCTCCAGGACAAAGTATTTTTATGTGTATGTGTTTAGTTTTTGTTTTGTATTTTTTTTCCTAATACGTAGTTGAAAAACTGTCTTCATGTGTCAACTTAATTCTTCTTTTCCACCTTCATGTAGCTCTTGTTTGTGTACTAATATTACTGATTGTTTCTTGTTTCAGCTATTTGTACAAGAATGAAATCCAGTCAATTGACAGGCAAGCGTTTAAAGGACTTGCCTCTCTAGAACAACTGTAAGTGCCTTTTCTCTTCTGTGCTGTCATCTACATGGTTCCCCTGCAGAGCAGAAGTGCACGCCTTGATCCGTCCATCCTGCCTGCATGCTCTGCATGTCTGCACTCCCTGGGTTGTTAGGCAGAGCGCCCCATAATCATTTGCATGTGAAAAACCACAATTGATCTCTGTGTCAAATTCCTCATTTCTGTGTGTGTCTTTTATTCGTGATTTGCATTCCCAGTGTCCCTGTACATTGTTGCATAGCTTTGACGAAGAAGAAGTGTTATTGTGGAAAATATTGAAAACTAATGTGTATTGCTTAGAGAGAGATTCTGATTTTTTTTCTGTAGGCTTTATAAAATTGCGATTCCTTTGGCTGCAGCAGTTACTTTGTTTTATGCAGCATAACTAAAGCTGAATTAGTGTCTTGAAGTTTAACCCACTTTTGTTATATTTTAAAAAAAGAAGAGATTTTACAAATTAAAACCTTACTGTTATTGATATGTGTTAATGATTGCTATATACAGCTGTTTAAAAAGCAAGAAAGTTCATTGTAATGTAGATTTTTCAGTAATGTCTTCTAGAAAGACTGATTAAAATCATACTCCTTTTCCTATATAATGACTGAAGAATAATTTATATTGAAAAAGATGAAAAATGCAGTACTTAGCATGACAAAAACTGAATGTATTGATTCCACTAAGTTTAACTATATTTTGTTTTATAGTCAGAAAGCACTGCTATACATTCATTGTGGTAATGTTTAGAAAAACAGAAAGAGCTATAAATGCATAGCTGTTTCACAGTTTGACAACCAAGTAACAGTACTAGACCAGTGAGTTTTGTGGAATGTAAATTTTGGGGGCTGAACGTCTTTCTTCTAGGACCAACATAAATTTTGAAAGTCCTGACAGTTATTAGTGTTTTACAAATTTTCTATGATATATACCAGTTTCGTTGTTACTATAAACCTCTAGTGGATATTAGTGGACACAGTGTGTATCTGAAAGAAATGGTACTTCAGATGGGTCCAAAATCACACAAGCTCATTTTAGAGGGCAATAGAGGCTTTTTGAAGGAAGAGCTTCTGTATAGAGCAAAAGTGATAATTATAAAAAATACTTATATATGTCATTTGCTTCCTTAATGCTTTTCTCTTCCTCCTACTCTAGAAATGATTACTGCAGCATATTGACAGCAACTGGTAGGGCTTACTTGCATGCTAATAGCAATTCTTATTTTCTCTGTAGAATTTTAAATATTGAGGCCCATTTATTGAATTACTAATGCTTCCAAAATAATATTATTCCCCAAGCCACAAGCTTGATACGCTGTAAGTGGCAACATTTGTCCTTTTTTCTTTTGTTTTATTTCCTGTTGATCTGTGTTATGACTGAAAAACATAAATCACTTTGGAATATTAACACCTTCTGAATGTACTTTTCCGCTAAGTTGCAGTTAAGCCTCTCTGCCAGCCGTGATATCACACTGTATCACCTTAAGCTCAAATTTGAGACATCAACATTATTCTGTATGAAATTAAGTTTTAAACAGGGTTTGAGTCTCATCTCTAGCTGGGAAGTATGGAAACAGAGCCTGGCACAGTCCCTGCTCAGTGACTGCCCTTGTGTGCCCGGTGCCTACAGCTGGGCTGGGGAGCTGCCGGGGGGTCACTGCCCTGCTGGGTACACATCAGAAAGCTCACGTCTTTTAGAGCCCTTGTCCTGGACAGATCTTAAAAAGAAAGCTTGCCAGGTCAGAAAATGGGAGCACAGGAAGCCAGTGGCAGGCCTGGAAATAAATTTAATGGAATGTATTCATTGTAGTTTTGTAGTTCGTGAGATTTGTCATTTATGCATCTTTCGCATAAAACCAGGTTCTGACTCTACAGGGTCTGTTTTATCACATTGTCTTTGGAGAAAGACTGTGTTCACAAGACAAAAGTTAGTCTTTGCGAACAAGTTCCCAAGTCCTCTAACTTCAGTTTGGGACTGTATCGACTACTCGGTCGATGTTTCCGTATTTGAGGTTTCTGTGGCCTCAAGTTATTAAAGACATTTTGCTACTGGATGTGTTGACTCAGCCAAATGCTTTTTGCAATGCTCAGCAGAGTTCTCAGAAGTAGATGCTGTGGTCCACAGCTAAAAAAACTTAATTCATAGTAATTTCTTCTACTCCAATGTGAAACTGATAGTTGCTTTTCTAAAACAAAAAAACTGAACAGCAAAACAAACAATTTCCTGGTTTGGTGTTTTGGTTGTTTTTTTTGCTGTTGTTCTTTGGGAGAAACTGTAAGTATAGTTTGATTTAGGAGGCCTGCTGCATGTATAAGGGAAGAAAAAACCCAGTATTTACCACAGCTGTCAGGGTCCTTCTTAAACCTCTGCGGCAGAATTCCTAGCTGCTGATGTAGTAGAAATATCTTTTTCTTCGGAAATGTCTGCCCAGGGAATAAGATCTTTGAGTCGGATCTTGAAACTCACTTGTGCTAGAGTAAATTCTGAAAAAACTTGGCAGTTTTAGATGCTCGAACACTCTGAACCATACATATTTCGTCACCTAACTCTTCAGTCATGGCAGGGCATGAAGGGAGAAAGTCAGCTGATGAAAAGTAGCTGCTTAGTACCAGTTCAGACTCTGTTAAATCTGTAAGACATATGTTTGGGTCTGGCAAATGCGACACAAAGCTGCATTAAACTTGCATGTTTTTGGAGCAACAGCCAGAAGGCAACAAAAGCTGCCTCTATATGCTTGCGCTTAGACAACCGCTGTATGCCTCCATATACCTGTGCTTAGACAACTGAATCCCACCTGAAATGTCACAAATACCTGGCTTTGGAGGTCATGAGTTTGCTGTATCTGAATCCCAGGGTCAAGCTCTAAATGCAGTCTTATTTCCAGATGTGTGTACATTGCTTTTCTTCCGAATACCTACTATATTTTTTGAGATCTCAGCTTGGCAGCTGTATGTATCAGGGACAAAAAGTGTTCTCTGCAGTCTTTAACTAGTGGGATCCCCAAATACTAATGGAATTATTTGAATCTATTTACCTAATCTTAGTGGAATACTAATTATGCGTTTTCTTTTAACTGTCATATTAACATACTAATTTTGTTCTTTATAAGCTGTTGCTAGAGTTATGCTGTAGTTTGTGTACACATGTACATATTTTGGGGGAAATTAATAGATAGAAACGTTATCTTATATATAGTGATGCAGCTTGTCACATTTGTTTTCTTTTCCTCAATTCAATTTTCAGTAGCTTTGAAATGTTGCTATGAATTTTTTTAAGTTTTATATTACAAAGGGTTCCTGAGTTTTGCATAACTGTAGGTGTGCATTTATGCACATATAATACAGTGGATCCTGATTAAACTCTCATTGCTGCTAAAAATACCTCTGGTAAGGAATAATGAAAGAGAATTAATTAATAAACAAACAAACCCCAAAGGTATGAAAAGGGCCTTGAGAAGTACATCCTTATTATTCTAAAATAAGATTAGCTAGGGACAAGAAACCTAGATGACTGGAAACAGAAATTTATCTAGCCTTATTTTAAAAGTCTTTAAAGAGAGGATTCCATAATCTCCTTCAGTATCCTGTTCCAATATTTTATATCATTACTGTAACATCTTTAAATGCCTTTCCTTGTGGTTTAAACCTGTTACTACTTGTCATACACCTGGGCAGGGAAAGCTCTTTGATAAATGTGGGAAAAATATGTTTGTTCGTTCTCTTTCAAATAATCAAAATAGCAAACATGCTATTTAAATATTCCGAACATAGATTGTACTCAACTAATGGATTTTAAGTACTTCCCCAAAGATGTGGAGATACAATTAGAAATAACAATTGGCATATACAATGAAAGTAATCCGCTACAAAAATACTATGCTACAGGAGATATAATCCCAAATCTAGTGCTGTGAAAAATGCCACTGGGACTGAATTTTACTGTAAATGTTCATTCTCCAAGATTAATAATAACACAGAGAAAATCTGTACCATGCTTATTTGATCAAATCTTTCTTCTTCTAGGTGTGTTTGGTTTGGACTTTTTTTTTTTCAAGTATTTCCTTTCCTTCTGTTTCATCCTTGGTAGTGAATTAAGAATTAAAAAAAGGAAGATACAGGGGTATTTAAAAATTACTCTTGCATGCTTTTTCTTTAAATTTCCATTATGAAAGTCTTTTTAATATCTAATTAATCACATGACATTACTATTTTTAAGAGCATTTTATACTCTGAACATGAAAGATGTCTATAAAGACATATCAGTGTGAGATTATTTCCTGAATGTTGTTACCTTTAAAGCAAATTTCTGGTCCAAGAATTCTCGTATTAATGAAAATATTAAAAATCCTTTAAAAAAGCATTAATGTGGTACATAGAAGAAAAGAAAGTAGGTGATAAACCTGTAAGTGATAAAATGTGATTAAAGTGTAGGTCGTAAAACCAACATTCATGCTTTTTATTGTAGACTTATAATGCAATCTGGTTTCTGCGTCTATTTTTTTAGAATTACACTTGCTGCTAATTACTTTGTCCACGTATTTAACACCTTATTCTATTCATAAATTGCCTGACAAATAGCTCAGGACTTTTTTGAGGTCATAATTTAAAGACCTGCAAAACTCAACTAACTTATCTTATGAAGCAGTTAAGAGTATTTTCCAGATGGACTTCATGATTTGATTTTTTTGAGCTACTTTAGGCAGCATGATTTCTGATGAGGTAAAGTTAACTGTTACAATGTGCTTCAGTGCCTGAATTATTGTAGTTGTATCTGTGATGATTTGAGGTTGTAAACAAGGCAGGTTTGTAACAGAAGTATTGTTCTAGTTAGACTGATTTGTTTGGAAAAACAAGATGAGTTTTCAGGCACATGTAGTATTCTTTGCATCTGTAATTAGAGTAGTCTTGAATACTAAGCAGCTGTTATGAGCTGTTGCTTTGAGTTTGATGATGTGTACATCACTTAAACCATCTGAGAGGTGTCCTTTCTTTTTCTCTGCTAATTTTACCTCTGATCCAGGGACCTGAAGAAGGGGTTGTGTGCTTCAATGTGTCTGCTTTTACCAACATTATTTGTTACTCTAAGAGGTATTACTTGTACCTACAAATCTTGCCTTGTCAATGCCAAAGAAGTACAAGAGATTAATTTATTGGGAAGATAAGGAGATATGTTTGCAAGGTGCTCATGAATCATAAAAATGCAAGTAGAATTATCAAAGTTAAAAAGGAAAAAAATCCCTGTTGCCCGCACAAGAAGTAGCGTATGTAATTTTTTCAAAATCAAAGCTGCTTCAGAAGTAGTAACAAACCCTGTAGTTGTGACTGGTTTTTCCCTTCATTATCTTTCACTGCCGTGATCCTGACCTTGCCTTACCCCCTCCCAAATGCTGCTGATGCTGGGGAGGTAGGCGAGCAGATCCTTGGCTCCTGGCATGCTGGGCCCTGCCTGTGGGGCAGGTACCAGCCCCATCCTGCTGGTCCTTCCTCAGGGCTGGACCGGACTGAGGTCTCTCTTCTCTCTGCTGGTGATTTGAATGAACCTTGCAGGAAGCATCTAGCTTTGAGATGTCTGTCTTTTTAATTTAGATTGAAATTGGCCTGCATTTTCAAAAGGGAGATGAAGACTGGCAGGCATAGCGTGATTACACACTTCTTGTTTGCTTATGCAAACAGGATCAAACTCTGTGCTCACTACAATATGTGGCCACGCATTGCACTGGCAGTAAGCAGACTTGACACTCAGATGTGCCTGATCACATCCGTGCTGATTTATTGGCTTTTTCTGTGGTCCCCATTCATTGCTCCCTGGCATCGCTCACTGGCTCGCACTCGGGCCGTGCTGCTGCTGGCGGGGGATCTGGGAGGCTGCCAGGCGCGTGCCTGGCTTCCCCGCCGCACGCGCCTTCCAGGGCTCGCTGCAACGGCTCTCGGCCGTGATCACCCCTTGTTCCCACTTCCCTCTCTCTGCGGCAACCATTCGGCTCAGGCCTGGGAGGAGAGCATGTGCAGTGTTTCAGCACAAGCAAGTTCCCATGTCCTTTTACTTTTCATGATGAAGGATTGATTTTTCTGGAGATTTTGGGGTCTGAGATTTTCTCTTTGTTTTTAAATGATAGGCTTTTTTGTTCTTCAGCCTACAGTGATTTCTATATATGCACATTCTCCAGATGGTCCTGAGTTTGTCAGAGGTCAAAAAAGAAACTTCAAGAGGTTTGGATACATTTGGATATAATCAGGATCCAAAGTCTATAAATAATTTTCACAGTTCCTCGTGCAAGTCCTATCAGTTACTTCTTGTTTTCACATCTGCAAGGTTATGGAGTACCTCCACAACTTAGTCAAGACTGGAATGATCCTGCCTTTGCAGTCGGTTTTCACAGCAGTTACAGTTTAATAATCTGGTTAATTATCTTGTTACATTAGACTTTTTCAGTTTTACAGGATTAACAGCATTGTAACATTTGTTGCAGTGTAATATTAGTAGCTTATATAAGCATCAACAGAACATCAAACAGAGCACAGCTGTGGTGGTTAATTGTACACCAATTGCTGGGAAGCCCTTTGTGTAAAAGTAATTCCATCAAGCTTGGGTTTATAGTATGAATTTGTTTAGCTTTTGAGAGCATTCATAGCTTTAAATGCCAGTATTCATGGACTAGAGCAGGTTACTTCTCAGCATCTTCTGAAATTTTCACTCTGTGATAACAATGAAAACGGTTGCCCACTAAAAATGTTATTCTTTTGGAAACTGTAAATACTTTCTAAACAACCTGCAACATTTTCCTGTAAAAATCGTAATTTTCTTTTTTCCATGTATATTTCTTCAAGTATGTATACTAATGAAAATTAGACTTGGCAAAAGAATGTTCAAAGTAGTGTCTCCAAAATCTCCGAAGTAAAGGTTTTCAAACAGTTCTTTCTTGCACATATATGTACAGACACGCACATACAGACATACACACTATATAGTGATCTGCAAATGCTTCTTGTTTGTCATGTCTTGTATTTCTCAGATTCAAGTGCAGGATTCAGATGATAACAGAAGAAAGTTAAGCCACTACATAGCTATCACCATTTAGATGTATAAACAGTGTGCAAACAATAACAAATGCTTTGTAATATTTCAGCTTCATTAAGAAAACTGTTTCAGTGTTTTTCTTTTTGTTTAACGTATTTTCAGGTATCTGCACTTTAATCAAATAGAAACGTTGGAACCTGAATCCTTTACCCATCTTCCAAAACTTGAAAGGCTGTAAGTTTGTTTTTCTTGGGGTAAGATTCAGAAGTCAGCTTGCTTCTTTCTTTGAATTAAATCAAATGTTTGAAACTGGAAAATAATCTATGGGAGTGAGAAAAATATTATTTTTAATTTTTTTTTTTATTGTAACTACTACAGAGTCTTTTCCAAGAACACTTTGGTCAGGCTGACCTTAGAGGCATGCAGAAGTGAGCATTGCCTGTGGTATATTTTTCCGTTGCAAAACTATTTCCCAAAGATCAGTGACCTAAAATAAATGTTATGAATGAAGACGTAGAAGATTTTTTT